>NC_134585.1:15747500-15872500 GCF_037038515.1 Microtus pennsylvanicus | reverse complement strand
TGAAAGACAATAGGAACAGTTATATGTCATGGAGAATTAAATCTGGCTACAGATCAGGTTTGCTTTCTGACGGGCTGAGCAGTAATTGGAGTAATTATCAACACAGCCTCCTGTTGGCCTCATGAAGAAATTCCCATCGTAAGTTGGGTAGCCAGCTCTATGTAGAGTTGGACGCCTTCCCTTAGGAATTGTTCCGGGGCTGAAAACCTTAGCCAGCTTCAAACGATGCTTTCTTTAAACCGAGGAGAAACTGGAACCTTCATAATTTTTTCAGATCAAGGAAATAGATATTATTATTATATACTATTTGTATATATAATTATATATTAATGGCATTTTTTCATCTTTCTGACTCCAAAATCTTGTCTGCACACAAGGAGTTTGCAAGCCCAAGCTCATCTTTCAGAATCCTGAGAGGCCAGAAGCCCAGGGGCATCATGGGACACGCTGCTAGTGCTGACTGTGTCTGAATGTCCTGGGAGGTTAAATTCTAGTCAAATATTTAAAAATAAAAACAAAGAACCACATCTTTGTTTCATTGATTTGTTTTTGTTCTCTTTATATATATTTATCGATTTTAGCCCTGTGTTTGATTATTTCCTGCCATCTACTCCTCTTGGGTGTGTTTGCTTCTTTTTGTTCTAGCGCTTTCAGGTGTGCCATTAAGTGGCTAGTGCGAGCTCTCTCTACTTTCTTTACGTAGGCACTTAGCACTACAGACTTTCCTCTTAGCACTGCTTTCATAGCGTCCCATAGGCTTGGGTGTGCTGTGCATTCGTTTTCATTGAGGTCTGAGAAGCCTTTCATTTCTTTCTCTGTTTCTTCCCTGACCCAGTGGTGATTCAGTAGAGTTACCAGAGGTAGGTAAATTCAGATTTGGATTTTCTCTGGATCAATGGCTCTCAACCTTCCTAACGCTGTGACTCTCTCGTACAATTCCTCATGTTGTGGTGACCCCCAACCCCCTAAAATTATTTCATTGTTTCTTCACAATTGTAATTTTGCTGCTGTTGTGAATCGCAACGTAAACATCTGGTATGTAGGGTAGTTCATATGTGACCCTAAAAGGGTCACGACCCACAGGTTGAGAACCACTGCTCTACACCTTTACCACTTGGTTTTTAGCCCCTGCATGTTGAACAGCTGCTAGCTGGCCCTGGGCTGTTCCAGGCAGGAAACTGATGGAGGTCTGTGTTTAATACACAATACATTCTTGGCACAGGTTAAGTGCAAAACACTAAGTCCCTGGATCTCTCGTCATTCAAGGTCACGGTGAAGTTCATAACAGGTTTCTTTGATAATGAATAGGTTTGCCTTCACTAGTTAACTGATGAAACACACCGGCGGATTTGGGAGGGGTATAATTGGTATTTTATGTTTAGCCTGGCTGGTTAGATAACACTTTTCCCATTCCCAAACTGTATGTGTCTTCTGGCCTCCCCCGTCAAGGAGGACGTGAAGAGAGCCATTGCCTGGTTGTTGACAAGGTGGGATAAGAAGGAGGGATGGCCAGATGTGAGGGCACCAGTGTCCTGATGGTTAATGGGACTTGCACATCTTATCTATTTCTTTTTCTTTTTAAAGATTTTTATTCATTTAGTATGTGTACAGCTACATATATGCTTACACATCAGAAGAGAGCATCAGAGCACCAGATCCCATCACAGATGGTTGTGAGCCGCCATATGGTTGCTGGGAATTGAACCTGGGTCCTCTGGAAGAGCAGCCAGTGCCGTTAACCTCTAAGCCATCTCTCCAGCTCCCCCCTTTTGACTTTCCTTTATCTCTAGTCTGTTACCATTCTCACCACGCCCCTTAAATTCCCCTTCAGGACTTTATATCTGAATGGTCAAAGGCACAGGCTGGGCTGGGCTGCCTGTACAAGACATTGTCGCTAGTAAGAATATCTCATCCATGAGCAACATAGAACTGGCAGAACATGTCACTCACCTGGGCTTCCTGACCTCAGTCCTACCGCTGTTTGGAGGTAGATAATTTTTTAGAATTTTATTTCAAGCATCTGCATGTTGTATGTATGGAAATTTAGCCTCCTTTATCCCTCATAAAGCCACACTTTTCTTCTATGTTCCCTGCTCCTTGTCTCTCTAATCAGCTTTGTTTTCATGGTCCATAGTATGAAGATTAGTGTTAACTGCCAACTTGGAGGAATCTAGAAACACCTGGAAAATAAGCCTGTAGGCATACCAGTGAGGAATTGTTCTGGTTAGGGAAAGGGGAAGACCCGCCTTCATTGAGCCCAGGGCCCTCCCACGGAGAAAGCGAGCACGGCAGCAGCCTGTGTCCATCACTCTCCGCCTCCTAACGGAGGCTGCAATGTGAATGGCTGCTTCAAGCTCCTGCTGCCTCACCCTCCGGTTCCCACCATGAGGTGCTGTACCTTGAACTGTCAGCTGAAATAGGCCCTTTCTCCTTCAAGTTGCCTTTTCCAGGGTGTCTTATTAGAGCAACCAGGAAAGAAACTACGGCATGATGAGGAGTGTATGTATGACTTTATGTATCTCTATACAATCTAGGAACCACAGATGAGAGAAAACATACAGTACGTATCCTTCTGAGACGGACTCTGGATTCTCCGTTAGTTCCAAGTGTGTGAGGCTGGACGGGTCTCCTGAATCTGTCCAGAGCCTTGCAGGTCATTCTGCAGTGTTCGTGGCCAGTGCTCAGGAGATGTCGGCAGCAGCCCTGAAGATTATGGGAAAATCTGGAATGTCTTCAGAAGCTGTACTCGGGAGGCGGAAAGCAAGAGGATCATGACTTTCAGGCTAACCTGGGCTAGTGACACCCTGCATTAAGAAAGAAAGAAAGAAAGAAAGAAAGAAAGAAAGAAAGAAAGAAAGAAAGAAAGAAAGAAAGAAAGAAAGGAAGGAAGGAAGGAAGGAAGGAAGGAAGAAAGAAAGAAAGAAAGAAAGAAAGAAAGAAAGAAAGAAAGAAAGAAAGCAGAATGGAGAGAGGGCTCACAGGTTAAGAACACTGGCTGCTCTTCCAAAGGTTCTCAGTTCAATTTTCCACAACCACATGGTAGCTCGCAACCATCAGTAATGAGATCTGGTGTTCTCTTCTGGTGTCCAAGCATACGTGCAGGGAAAACACTATATACATAATAAATATATATAATAAATGGTGGTATGTTGGGGAATATTATTTTAAGGTGTGTGACTTTTGTTTATGGTGTATTTGTTTAACTCTGTAAAGCTGTGGTTCTTTGCCTGTCTAAAACACCTGATGGTCCTAATAAAGAGATGAATGGCCAATAGCAAGGCAGGTGCAAGGAGAGGCAGGGGGAGCAGGCAGAGAGTGTAAATAGAAGGTGAAATCTGAGAGGACGAGGAGCAAGAGAACAAGAAGAGGAGGACATCAGGGGCCAGCCACCCAGCTACACAGCAAACTACAGAGAAAGAAGTAAAGAAAGCAATACAGAAATAGAGACAGATAAAAGCCCAGAGGCGAAAGGTAGTCGGGATAACATAAGAAAACTGGCCAGAAAAAAGCCAAGCTAAGGCCAGACATTCATAACTAAGAATGAGCCTCCTTGTGTGATTTATTTGGGAGGTGGGTGGTGGGCCTTCAAAAAAGTCAAAAGAGCGAAAAAAAAAAAAACCCACAGTATTTTGGCATTCCATTGTGGAACTCGAATATCCAGAGGCAAAAGGTCATCAGGATAATTTAAGAAAAGCTGGCAAGAAACAACCCAAGCTAAGGTTGGGCATTCATAAGAAATAATAAGCTTCCATATGTGTGATTTACTGGAGAGCTGAGTAGCGGGCTCCAGCAAAAATATAAAAAAAAAAATGTCACACAACAGTGGCATGTGTCTGTAATCCCAGCACTTGAGGAGCAAGCAGGAATTCAAGACCAACTCTGGCTGCGAAATGGGTCTGAGTTATACATACCGAGCCCTTGTGATTGCCAAATGTGTTCTGAGAGACACAGTCTCCAGGTGGAACCAGTTCCTGCATCTGTGTCTCATGAGAATCTGAGAAACTCAGAGCACCCCACTCTCTTTTCAGATTATGCGCTTTGACTTCCGAGGGGAGAGGACTCCTGCTGGACTGTGCACCCCACCTTAGTGAAACTGTAGTTAAGGCAACCTCCAGCTGAAGACTCTTCGTTGTCTGAGAATTACCTTAACAAGTTTCTATGACTTTCTGGCCAGTTTCTCCTCAGACGACTTCACTGCTTAGCTGCATGCTCTCCTCACAGTTCCTGTAGACGGAACTTGTTCACTTTAAACAAATGTCTGAACCAGCAAGAGGCGAGGCCCTTGTCCTCGGGTCTCTGCTAGACTGGATGACAGCGTGCTCCTGTCCTCATGCAAGCTACACTGCAGTCTTCTGGAATTTGCTCTCTGGTGTCACCCCCAAACTTTTGTTGGCTTACTGCCTGTCACTTCCTTCTGTCCTGTCACACTCAGAATTCGCCATCCAGACATACCTCAGAAGAAAGCTGGCCCTTAGCCACGACCACTTCTGCAGTCATGGTCCATTTGAGTAGTGAACTTCACTTCTCCTTCCTCCTTTGGCCGGCTGACCCCTTCATGAGGGTGTTACCTTGGAGACAGGGTTCTCACCTGAGCTTGCGCTAGAATTATCTGAAGTGTCTGACGGGAGTGACACTGGGCTCTGATCCCAGATTCTGTCTGGAGTATACAAAGTATATGCATATATGCATATATGTGTGTGTGTGTGTGTGTGTGTGTGTGTGTGTGTGTGTGTGTGTGTGAATGAGAGAGAGAGAGAGAGAGAGAGAGAGAGAGAGAGAAATTTTTTATTGATCTGGGTCCAGCCCCACTCCTTGAGGACACAGTGCAGAGCAGCTGGGCAAGCCCCCTCAGGTGAATCTGGATGAGATTGAGTGTCACCCAGCAAAGAACTACTGTATTATTATTGTTTTATATGAAAAAAAAAACAATGTCTTTTTTGACAAGTTCAATCCTGCCAGTAACACTTGGAAAGGACAATGAGAAAAACCACGAGCAAAACCACACAACACTGCCCTGATATGGTGGTCCACACCTGACTACCTGGGCTACGTGATAGCTATAAAATAAAACAAACAAACAAACAAACAAGCAAAAGAAAAAACAACCTCACAAAATCCTAAGGGCATGATTAATAAAAGGAAGCATTGGAGTCAGGCACACTCTCAGGAGCTAGGGAGAGTTCAAGGCCCCTCTTTTTTTAAAGATTTATTTATTTATTTATTATGTATACAACATTCTGCCTCAATGTATGCCCGCATGCCAGAAGGGGGCACCAGATCTCATTACAGATGGTTGTGGACCACCATGTGGTTGCTGGGAATTGAACTCAGGACCTCTGGAAGAACAGCCAGCCAGTGCTCTTAACCTCTGAGCCATCTCTCCAGCCCCTCAAAGAAGTATTTTAATTGAAAATCCAGTTCTCTGTTGTTTTGTCTGCTTCTGTGTGTTGACAGAGATTTCTGTCCCACTGGGTCCCATAGCTGTCCCGTCCAAAGAACCACGCAGAGGTCTACATTAACCATAAAATGGTTGGTCTATTAGCTCAGGTTTCTTATTAACTAATTCTTACATCTTAAATTAGCCCATTATTCTTGTCTATGTTAGCCACGTGGCTTGGTACCTTTTATCAGTGAGACGTTCTGATCTTGCTTCCTCTGTGTTGACTGCAGACTGACTCCTTCCTTGTCCCAGAATTCTCCTGTTCTCGTCGCCCTGCCTATACTTCCTGCCTGGCTATGGGCCAATCGGTGTTTAATTAAAACAATACAATAGAAGTGACAGGGTATAAGACTATTGTCCACAGCGTCTGTGGAGACAGGCACATGCAGTCATGCGCACATACCCCCTCCCATCCACCCAATACACATAATTAAAAACAAATTTAAAAGGAAGATTACATTAAGAGATGCAATGCTTGTGCTACACAACTGTAACAGACACCGTGAAATGATGGCTTCCAGCAAGTGCGTAGGGTACGTTAGGTTCCCTCACTGACTCCCACACCATCTTTTCCACCCTCCCCTTCTCCTTTTCTACTTCCCGTCCTTCACCCAAACCTATTCTTCACGTGTAATTATGGTGGGCTCTGTGAACTCTGCTACACCAAGGTTAACCTAGTGGTACCGCTTTCCCTCTTACATCCAGCTCTTCTACAGCGACAGCTAGGAAACCCATTATTGAACAGAGAGAAATCTGATGTGCATGCCAGCAAGGTATGGTGTCACTCAGAGAGGGCACAGCTGCTGCGAGTGAGGCAAGGGTATCGGGTTTCGACCTTGGGAATCTGTCCTAGGGAGGCGGGCCAAGTTCATAAGCATACCTTTCGTTTGTTCAGCAAACCTCTATCAAGTGAGACTGTGTGCTATGTGCTGGGGGGGTTGGACAAGTAAAAGACATGCTTAAAGTGATAAGATTATCTGAAGGTGACCCAGGCCAGTTAGGTACTGGAAGAAAAAAAATGGCTCCCCAAATTGTGCAATCTGAAGAGAAACCCAAGCTCTAGCGTTGAAGGCAACGGTGTTTACAATTCAGAAGAGATACAATGTGCAAGCTGTGTGTCATACATCCCTTGGAAGGACACAGAGAATATAGGGTCATGTCATTGAAAACATGAATATCAGGCTGGACGGTGTGGTGTACACCATTAATCCTAGCACTTGGGAGGCAGAGGCAAGCAGATCTCTGTGAGTTCGAGGCCAGCCTGATCTACAAGAGCAAGACAGGCTCTAAAGCTACAGGGAAACCCTGTCTTGAAAAACCAAAAAACAAAACAAAATGAAAAAAACCAAGAATATCACACTAAGGTTACAAATGGCTTCTAATCAATTTGGATATAAATACACACACACACACACACACACATCGTAGTTAGGGTTCCTGTTACTACCATGAAACACCATTACCAAAAGCAAGTTTGAGAGGAAAGAGTTTATTTGGCTCACCCTTCCATACACCGTTTATCATCGAAGGAATTAAGGACAGGAACTCGAACAGGGCAGGAACCCGGAAGACAGAGGCTGATGTAGAGACCATGAAGGGTGCTGTTTATCGTCTTGTTCCCCATGGCTTGCTCCACCTGCTTCCTTATGGAACTTAGAAGTACCGGCCCAGGGATGGCACCACCCACAATGTCCTAGGCTCTCCCTTATGCATCACTGATTAAGAAAATGCTTGCAGCCCAATCTTAATGAGGCCTTTTCTTAATTGAGGTTCCCTCCTCTCAGATGACTGTAAGCTTGTGCCAAGTTGACATAAAACTATCCAGCACAATGTATTAGATTTCTGAACTGCATAAAAATGCTCCACAACATACTCTACAACCACAGTGACACTGTCTATGAATAACCAAGGAATGGCAAAGAGCCGCATCAACAGGAAAGGGATCTAGGAGGTTTCCTTGGGGGTGGGAATACAGTACAGCAATAGTGCCTTTAGCTGGAGAGAGAAGCTGGGCTTAGGGGAGAGCTGGAGGCTCTGAGAGGGGCTTTCCAAGCAGAGAATGGCCACTGGTCTTCACATGTGGAGAGACCTTGGGGGACAGCAAGGTCTGGAACCCCTGAGACAGGGAGGAGGGATGGAGAAAAACCACTGAGATTCTGTGGAGGAAGCAGAACTGGAGCATTTAGGGTGAGCTTTTTCTCTTGAGGGATGGAGAGGGTAGGCACAAAAGCTTAACAGTTCTTACTCTTGTGAGTTGATTTGATGTTTGGGGAAAATCACACTCTTAGAGCAAGAGCAGATTCAATACCCCAAATTCGGAAACCACTGCAGTTGTCAAGGTGACAGGTGATGAGAACATGCCAACTGGTATGGCCTGGCATGAAGTCAATGCTTGCAAAACATGGCAACCAGTGGGTGAAGACAGAGATACAGTGGGGAAAAATAAAGAGGAGGAGAAAAGGAAGGAGGGAGGGAGGGAGGAGGAAGGGAGAGAGGGAAGGAGAGAGAGAGAGAGAACTGGCGGTAGAACCCAGAACTTAGAAATGCAGGGCTGGAGAGATGGCTCAGAGATTAGGACGACTGACTTCCAGAGGACCTGGGTTCTATTCCCAGCACCCACATAGCAGCTTACAACTGTCTGATCTGACATCCTCACACAGACATACATGCAGGCAAAACACCAATGCACAAACAATAAAAATAAATGAGTTATAAAATGAAACTAAATAAATGCAGAGTAAACCATGCATGGTGGGAGGATTGCCTTAAGTTCAAAGCCAGCCTGAGTTACATAGTGAGTTCAAGGCCAAGCCCGAGAGACAGTCTCCAAATAAATAGTATAAAAGAGGGCTGGGGACCTAGCCCGAGAGTGGGTCAGAGAGACAGTAAACGGTGGAAGCAAGAAGACAGAAGGAGGCCCAAACAAATCCCAGAGTTTATTAAGTAGGAGGTATATCCAATACCTTGCATCGTCCAGTGGTAAGTGGCCTGGAAAAGTCCCTCATGCATGCAGCAAGCCAGTCAACTCTGATTGGGATGCCTGGCATCATTAGCTGAGGAAAGGCAGAGGCATAGTAAGGTGTCTAAGCAAGCAGAACTGTCCCATCAGCATCCACTGCTGCTGGTTTATGATATTTGGGATATTTGGCCATAATGGGAAGGACAGAGCAGGTCAGTACTATAGGGTATCATGGGCTGGATGGAAAGGGTTATGGTTTAGCTACATTTTTTTTTTGAGGAAGGGGAGGGTTGCCAGGTCTCTCACTCTTCAGCCAGGCTTGAACTTACTGATTGTCTAAGGCTGGCCTTGAGTGTTTTGGTTTACCTCCTGCTTCAGCCTCCAGAGTATTGGACACAACCAGCTTGAGCCATCTTACCTGGCTCCATTGTGATCTTTCAAGCTGTAGCCAGCTGCTGGCTTTTACAAGTGCAACACAGGCTGCCTCAGGAGAAGGGAAAGAGGCTTGTGTATTCCCAAACACAAGCGCTTCTCAGAACAAGGCGCCAGATAAACAGACTAGAGAGGCCCTGCAGGAACACCCCCCTTTCTGAAGTCTGCTAGGGGCTGCTCCTCACATTAACTTCTTGTCTCCTTTCTGCCCCTCCCTTTTTCTATTGTCCTTCTGACTGCTGCTGGCCTCTTCTGGTAGCTGAGTCAGTGCCAGGGTGCTGGTTAGTAAAATACCTGTGTTTGTTTGGGCTCTCCCAATGCAATGCTGTTCTTCAGTCTGTGTGGTCAGCTTCCCACATCCAGTGTCTGAGGGAATAAAGCACCCATTCAAGCACAGTAGGAGAGGCAAGACAGCTTCCTTGCCCTTGTGGGCTTTAATAAGACCTGCCATGACCCTAGAATGATACCCGGGGTCATTAAGCTTGCCCAGACACATAAATGCATTTGGAAAGTTAAAAGGAAGTTCCTTTTCCTCATAGACCAGCAACACATATAACAGAATGTAAAATGCACAGTCTTAGGGACTTTCTAAATTCTGAAAGCAATGAATGGTTTGGAGACTAGGTTCAGATCCTGCTGTCTGTCTTACACGGATTCTGTCAGATCCAAATGTGGTAACATGGGCTAGAAGCTCAGCAGAGTCGGTGGAAGGACCCACACATTCTGTGTCAGCTATGGGTTTGCTTGTGAGGTCAGAGTTGCAGAGTTCTCTGAGTCCGGTGTAATTACCGTGATTTCCCATAGTTGGCCAAAACACGCTGCAACCTTCAGAATTTCTGTCGTAGTTTGGCCTTTGGCCTCACCTGAACTATTACTTAGCTTTAAAACAAAGAAAAAGAAAAGAAAAACACCCCCCCCCAAAAGCAAAACTTGTTTCACCCCCATTAACTGCCTAACAGGGAGCCTTCAGATCCCATCACTTTCACTTGCGGGGGGGGGGGGGGGGTGGGGGTGGGGGGGAGAGAAAGCAACAGTAACAAAAAACGATGTAGCGAACAATGAAAACAATGTTTCCATTCTAAGACTCCAGGTGCTAGTGTGGCTGTCTCCGTGTGAGAAAAAAAATGGAGTCTGGCTACTGGTTGAGAGAAAACGTTTATCTTTACAGCCAAAACTGAATCAGACGGTGTGCTTGAGGTGGGGGTGGGGGGAGGACGGGACGACTGCATTTTTGGCTGTGTCCCTCGAGTTGATTGGTGCTAAGCTGGGAGAGGCTCCCTTTGACAGACACCTGACTAGAATAGATGCTTTCTCCTCTTCCAAACCCTCATCCACCAGGATAAGTTCAGCTGATGTGCCCAGTGGCCTGGACAGCCAGCTGAACTTTGTCATCTGACCTCCTAGAAACGAGGACATTCCGAGATCCGACTCCTGGCTTCCTTGCTGACTAGGGCTCAGTCCATGCCTCCCACCTTGCTGACTAGGGCTCAGTCCATGCCTCCCACCGGGATGGGTATGGGGGTGGAGTGGGGGGCTCTTCTGGATATCTAGCTGGAGTCGCCGGAGCCCCAAGTGGTCCCCAGGTGGCGTGAATTCGATACTGGAATTAGGTTTCGAAGGGGGTGTGCCTGTAGTTACCGCCGCCCCGTGGATTTTACACTCAAAATGAACACTATAAGCGAAAGTTACTTCGCTGCCCGTTGTCCTCTTAAGTTCAAACAGTTATCCAACAGCTAACTAGGAAGGACCTTGCTAGCATCGTGGGGGGTGGGGTGCTGTCGGGATTCCGTCCGCTCAGGTGGAGCGGGGTGTGCACTGACACTTACTCTGCTCCCCGACCTTTCCTCGAACGCCCCTGGCCCTCTCAAGGCCACCGAACCCACTAAGTCCCCGGGACCCTGCAGAGGACGCGGCACTGGGCATGCTCGGGCGGCTGCGGGGCCGGGCGGGTCGCCGCGCCTCCACCTGGCTGGCCCGCCCCCCACGAGCCGGTCGCTCTGCACCTGGCGGCGCCCTGCAGGGGGAGGAGACGGCACGGGGCGGCGCTGCGCGTTCTCGAGCGGCGGCCCAACTTTTTCCCCCCCATTTCCTCCCGGGGGTGAAGTTCCTGGATTAGGGGGTGAAGACACTCGGAGCCGGGCGCAGAGCCGAGTTCCTGGAAGGAGAGGAGCGCGCGGGTCCCCACAGCATGGCCTGCTCGGGCACCTCGTCCCCTGTGGGCACGGGGAGTCCTGATCCTGAGCAGGTGAGCGCCCCCACCTGTGGCTGCGCCCCCACCCCCCCAACCTCCGCGGCGATGATGGGCTGGGGTTGTGATCCCGGGAGACCAGGAGACACAGGGACGATGCGGGAGCCCTGTGTTCCTGCAGGGGGTCGGGGGGCGTCTGAGAGGTGCTCGTTGCTCCCAGACCGTGGAACCAGGGTTTGGCTCCTGCTGGGAGCGCGGGCTCTTAGCCGGCGCCGCAGCTCCGGCGTCCCCAGGGAGGAGGGAGGCCAGGACCTGGGGCTTCTGCTCCGAACATTTGCGCCGAAAAAGCAACTCGGGGAGTGGGGCTCCGGGCGGGCCCAGCTGCGTCTGGCGTCTTTGGGTTTCGTGCTCACCGCCATGCCGAACTGGCCTGAGGACGCGGCCCGGGTCCGCTGCACCTTTAACTGGGAAGTCACCTGGCTGGGAAAGTTAACTGGGGTTTCTTTCTTTTTGAAGGTGAGTCGAGAGACTTAGTAGGGAACGGAGGGGGGCAAGGCAGCGTGCTTTCGAAATTGGGGCATAAAAATGCAGAGCCCTCAGGTACGGCAGCAGTGCCAAGGGGCGGCTCGAAGTGGGTTCTCCCCCGCCCCCCATCTCTGGCATCCGAGAGCAACTTGCGCCAAGAAAAAAAAGAAAGAAATTAAAAAAAAAAAAAAACCCAGGTGCTTGTGGAACACGACGGTAGCTTCCCGTCTTTTTGCTGCCGCCCCACAGCCGGGACACCTCTAAGGCCTGAGGCTGTCAACATTGTAGGCACAGAGTAGGGTAATGAGGGTGCATGAAAGGCACCCCGAAGCGGACCCAAGAAACCACAGCTCTCTGGGAGGGGAGGAGAGTGAGAGCTGGGCGCGGGGGTGGGGGGGTGGGGGGCGTGTCAGGAGGAGGAAAATACCTCTTTCGCTCGCTTTTTGAGACTAAAAAAAATCTGTGTATTCATGTTCTACTTCAAGAAAACGACAAATACTACTTTTTTAAAAGTACTTCTTGGAGCAGGCTCGAAACCTTGGTGTACCTAGCTTCATGTCTGTTAGCCGATTCCTTCAGTTTCTAGCCGCCCCCCCCCCCCCCGGCGCGTCCCCGACGCTCCCGGGAATCTAGAACGCTTAAAAAGACGCTTCAATCTTCACAAAAGTGTCGCGCGCATTTTCTTGCAATCTGATTCTGAGTTTTGATTTTGTTTGTTGGACAGTAGGTGTGGCCTGTCTAAATTTGGAAGTGGCCACGTTCTCATAGAAGCAGTGTCCTATCTCCCTAGGGGGTTACATCAGCTCTTATTGCAGGAGGTGACCAGTCCAAGTAGGCTTCAGAGTAGGGAGCGTGAGGGAAGCGGACTCAGGGTGAAGGCAGACTGCTGCCCCAGCACTTCAGGCCTCTGCAGAATCTGCTGACCTGGGCTCAAGCCATTCACTGCACCTCCAAGGAAGCACATGTTCTATGCAGGAGGGGAATGCAAAGTTAAACTACGTCTGACACGTTACCATCCTGGCACCTCCATCGACTCACGTGTAGAGGGCCAGGTTGTCTTTATCCAATCAGCTGCAGGTGAAGAAATGAGCTGTGTGTCTGGGTTGTGGTGACCGTTCATTTGTGGATCTTTTCCTAATCCATGCATTGTGTATTAGCAGAGACAGGTCCTCTGTTTGGGATCCCGGGAAACGCCAAGTTCCGAGTCTGTTTGCATTTCTGTGGGGTGACTCTATCAGCATTGTGGTTTTTCTTTATTCAGTACCTGCCTGTATTTCCTTTCACGGTGACTAGTGAGCTCATTGGGCCTGTGAGTTCTGAGAACTGAGAAGAATATGATTGTGTTGTGTCTAGGTGATTTCCTCCATAGAGATCACCTGTAATTGGGCAGTTAGTCAAGACAACCCACTAAACAATCTTTTCTGTGTGTGTGTGTGTGTGCTGGCCCGAGGATAACCTCCGATGCTGGTCCCTTGCCCTCCACCTTGTCTGCGACAGGATTGTCGTGGTGTATACCAGGTTGGTTGCCCCAGAGTTTAAGGGCATTCTCCTGTCTCCACCTCCCATCTGATCTTAGAGCTGGGGTAACAGATGTTCATTCACTATGTCTAACTTTACCTATGCTCCTGGGATATGAACTCAGCTCAGGACTGCACAGCCAGCATTTTACCCAACCAGCCATCTTCCCAGGCTTCAAATGATCCATTTCGATGCCCAACTTGTACGTACCTCTCATACATCATGTCAATACAATTGTGGGACATGATACACTCTAAATTAGAGATCATGAGACATTGTAGCCTATAAATGATATTTGTGTTCATTTGAATAAACTGGTGGACATTGATGAAAATGACTGCCTGGTTCTTTTACATGAGAGTAATTCTCAGCTAGATCAAATGTGCTTGGATGGTCAGCCTTGCTACAGTTTCCCCGAACTCCTTTCACCTAAATCTCAGCCTTCTGAAAAGAGCAAGGTTACTGATGACCTTGGCCAGGCCTGATGTGACCTTCCCCATGTGTGTTACCTGGGCTGTTCCTGTGTTTCTGATTTTGCCTCTTCCCAGTGTGAATGCCAGTGACAGGCTGGTTTAACACTAAGGGACCCAGAACAACGGGGCTTTTTAATTGCAGCTTTTCCTGTTTATCCAATATCAAGTGGATATTCAAATATTAAATTACATTCTATCTATTTTATAGACCCCTCTTCTTCCACCCCAAGGCCAGGTCATGCAGGCTTTGGATCCCAGACTAAACTTGAACTTGTTTTTCTCCTCAGCCTCCTGAGAGCTAGGACTGTGAAAATATGTGTATCCCATGGCTAGCATTATACGGTTTTTAATTTTTTTATGATATTGTCTACTTTCTAGTAGACCTTTTTTTTTCTTTCCCACATTGGGGATCAAACTCAGGGTCTTGCACGTGCTAGCCCTGAGCTCTACAGCACTTTTGGCGCCATCCTAGGAATGTTGAAACCAAGCTAGTTATTAGTTGGAGACCAAAGTATTATTAGAATCAAGGGGAGCCTCTCTTTGAGGGTACTGTATATTTTTTTCTGACTGGACTCTAAAAGACATGGGTACCATCTCAGGAATCCTCAGTTCTGCTTGAAGCCACCTTGGACACTTGCCTCAGCACGCGGGAGTGTGGGCAGACTCTTCCAGGGGATTCATCTATCACAGGGAATCGGTCAGGCTCTTGTTCAACCAGGCAAGCGTGGTGGAGATATGACATTATAAGCAATTCTTTGATGTTTTTAAGGAATTAACTCTTAGTTTCCTGTTGGAGACATACCACAGGGATTACTTTCCAAATGTCTTAGGATGGGCAAGAAATAACCAACCAATGAAATTTATGTTTTCAGTTCTGACGAGGCAGTGTTTGTCTCAGAATAAACCGTCACCACCACCTGGTAGAATCTGCTAACAATCCCAGATGGCATGACCTTTAAGACATGAAGTAAGCTTTCTGTCATGCCTTTGATCAGACAGACTCTCACTACTTCCAGATAATTCTAAGGCAAGTGGGCTCCTGGAGAGCCAGTGTGAGCATGCACTTTGGACTTGACCTGCAGGAGAAAGAGGCAGAACCAGAGTTAATTCGGGTGCTGTTGCAGACTGAAGAATGTGGGCTGCTTTGGAAATACTGTTTCCAAGATAGCTGTTGTGACTCACCGGCAGCTGGGTTGCCCCTTTAGCACCCAGCACAGTTCCTGTACCGGGCCCTTCTCTTTACCTTTAAAGAAGGTACAACTAGGGGTAAAATTGGTTCTAAATTCAATCCTGGGTAAAATCCGGTCTTGTATGGTATGTCCATTTCTTTTGATAATTTAGTACTAGTTAAGAGCCAGAAATGCCATCAATCCTTAATAAAACAATCGATTAAGTAAATGAGGGGGTGATAAAAGAGGAAGCCTTTCTTGTTTCCTTCATGTCCCCCATTTTTTCCTCCCTCCCTCCCTCCCTCCCTCCCTCCCTCCCTCCCTCCCTCCCTCCCTCCTTCCTTCCTTCCTTCCTTCCTTCCTTCCTTCCTTCCTGTTGTTTTTCGAGTCAGGGTTTCTCTGTATAGCTTTGGAGTCTGTCCTGTAACTCGCACTGTAGACCAGGCTGCTGTTGAACTCACAGAAATCTGCCTGCCTCTGCCTCCTGGGATTAAAGGTGCTCGCCGCCACCACCCGATCCCTGATTCTTTTTCAAGTCTCTTCATTCTTAGCTCTCTGGGAGAAAGTTTCATTTTTAAAGCCCCTTGTTTTTTTGTTGTTGTTTCTCTCTTCCTTTCCTTCCCCTCTCCTCTCTGGCAGGAGGGGTGGGTGGGATAGAAATCATCCTTGTAAGAAGAAAAGAGCCCTAACTGAAGATCAAAGAGTGCGGGAATCTGACTGCGCACACGCGTGAGTCACCATGACGGTCTTGTAGAAACCCTCCCTTGTTACTGCTTTCTATCTGTTTCATGGCATCTGTGACAGGTACTTGGGATGTACTGAAGTAAAACCAGGGTCCAGGGTGACCTGTTCCTGATTCTCCTCCCTGAGCTGGTAACTGACAAAGCCTGGTGGGGTGGGGAGTCCCCAAGCGGCCCCCCATCTGTTGCCCGTGGAAGCACTGGCCAGGGCAGCTCTTCTGGGAAACAACTGGCATCCATTGTCAGGCTAAATGGTTCTCCATGACCCAGAACTTTCCATCCCCAGGGACCAAGTCTAAGCTCTCTCTCCACTGTGTTGGGACTGGTGTCAGGGATAGAAGGTGGAGTCAGTTTTCTCCTTCCACCTTAATGTGGATGCTGGCGAGCGACGTCATCAGGCTTGCATAGTAAGTCGTCTTCCATACTGAGTGCTAGACCTGTAATGGAAGGTGAAGGATGGAAATTCAATGGGAGGAGGAGGGGAGGAGGATGGTAGATACACACGGTGACGTTTTCCTTATTAGGGGAAGCAAGGCTCATGTGTGGCTCTTAAGAGCATGGCACTGGGTGAAGGGAGTAAGAGGGCAAGGCTATAAGCATTAGATTGCTTGTGTGAATTAAAAATTCATATGTCTAAACTGGGCTAGGTTGTGTATACATGTACTTGTACCTGCTAGCGAGGCTGAGGCAAGAGATTGCTAACTCCCAAGAGTGAGTCTAGCCTGATGTAGTCAGGATTTTCTAAAGGACCAGAACTTATAGACTGCACAGGGTTTACTAGCATGGCTTCCAGGCTATGGTCCAGCTAGTCCAACAGTGGCAATCTACCAATGGAAGGTATAACAATCCAACAGTTGTTTAGTCCACAAGTCTCAGCTCGTCTTCACTATACACCAGAATCCTGAAGAAGCAATAAAGTATTGGCATAAGACATCCCAAGACCAAGTTCTCAGCACAAAGGAGATTTATTTGCCCCCAAGGGACAAAGGGCATAAGAGACAAACAGGAGATAGAGGCCCAGGAAGAAAGGGAAAGGACTAAGGGAGAGGTAAAAGGGATATTTGTCCTGGAGGGACAAAGGACTACCTCTGGATAGAGAGACAGACTTGACCCATTGGCAAATGGCAGTCTATAAAGGTAAAAAGGAAAACCCCATGTTAGGAGGAGGTATACCAGGCTTTTCCTTTTGCGCACCAACCAGCTCCCAAATCATGACATAAAGACTTCTTTTTAGTTCTGAATGCTCCATCTAACTTAGGCACATTTCCTACCAGCCCTTTTAACTTAAACTAGCCTACCTATTTCTCTTTATCTGCCCTTTGCCTTGGGGATCATTACCGTCTGGATATCTTACTTTCAGTGCTTCTCTGTGTTTGGCTGGCAGCCCTGCCTAGCCTTTCTCTGCCTAGCTATTGGCTGATCAGCTCTTTATTACACCAATCATGTGCTTTGTTTTAGGCAGGCAAGATGAAACAGCTGCAACATATCCTTACATCATTAAACAAACTCAGCCTAACCAAAAGTAACACGCCTTTACACAGTTTAAGTTATTATTCAGCAGCAGAAACAAATATAACAAACACATCTTTGCCCAGTTAAAATAATATTCTACACAGAGGTGTTTAGCTTTCATTGGACATGTTCATTAAGTGAGCCGAGAGGGGGCTTTTGATTGCTGGGCTTCAATACTTCGATAGCTGGACCTTGGTAGTCAGCCTCAGGAGGAGGAAGGGGCCAAATGAGGGAACAGACCTTGGTGACTAGTTTTGTGGATATAATCTAACGGTTTTAAGCAAGGCGGAGGGAGTGGGGGAGAAGGACAAGGCCTGCCAGGACCTTGTTTGCCATGCTCAGGCTGGGCAGAGTCCCTTCAAGGAGGCTCTAATACCATTGAAGGAATGGACTTGCCAGTGAGAGCGAGAGAAAGAAGGCAAAGTGAGCCGACTTCCGTGTCCTTTATGTAGGCTGTCAGTGTGAGGGGTGGCCCAGATCAAAGGTGGGTCTTCCTACTTCAGAAGATCTGGATAAGATGGATCTTCCCACCTCAAAAGATCAATATTAAAAGTATCTTCACACTTCAAATGATCTAATTTAAAAAAAATCCCTCACAGGTGTGCCCAGCAGCTTGGGTTTTAGCTAGTTACAGATGTAGTCAAGTTGACAGCCACGAAGAGCCATCGCACCTGGACTATACAGTGAGACTCTAACTCTGACATCTGTTAGTTCCTTGTTGTTTTAGTAGTTTGGATAATCCAGCTTGATTAGCCTTTGGCACTATCAGATTTTCTAGGATTACAACCAGTTTACTAAATATTTAATTAAAAATGACATGTGCTTAAATTTCCACTTGGGTTTAGGAGGTACTGATTTGATTTGATTGTAACTGTGCACAGGTACTTCCCTTGGATGTAAGAGAGTTTTTAATGTATTTTTGATTTTACAGGATTTGATTGGCTATTTTAAAGAGACTGAGGTTTTAATGTGTTTGAATTTGTAAGGATTGTGATTTTTTAAGATTATTTATTTTTAATGTGAGATCTTGGGGATGAATGACAAAGGAAAGGTTGTCACTTATTTTTTTTTAAAAAAAGATTTATGTATTACGTAGACAGTGTTCTGCCTGCATGCCAGAAGAGGGCACCAGATCTCATTACAGACAGTTGTGAGTCACCACGTGGTTGCTGGGAATTGAACTCAGGACCTTTGGAAGAGCAGTCAGTGATCTTACTCTGTGCCATCTCTCCAACCCGATTTTTTCTTTCCTGAGTCAGGGTTTCTCTGCATTGCCTTGGCTGTCCTGGAGTGTGGACCAGGCTGGCCTCGAACTCAGAGATCTGCCTGCATCTATCTCCCAAGTGATGGAGTTAAAGGTTTGCTGCCTCTGCCTGGCAGGTGATGGATTTGTGTGCCAAGTTGACAAGGGGCAAGTTGTGTGAGATAGTTTTGTGTCCACTTGACACAAGCTAAAGTCATCTGAGAGGAGGGGACACCAATTAAGAAAAGGCCTCAATAAGATCCGGTTGTAGGCAAGGCTGTAAGGCATTTTCTTAATTAGTGATAGGGTCGGGGGCAGCTCCAGTGTGGATGGGGCCATTCCTGGGCTGGCAGTCTTTGGTTCTATTAGAGAGTAGGCTGAACAAGTAGGCTGAAACAGCACCCCTCCATGGCCTCTGCATCAGCTCCTGCCCTCTAGGTTCCTGCCCTGTTTGAATTTCTGTCCTGACTTCCTGTGATGCTGGACTACAATATGGAAGTGTGAGCCAAACCAACCCTTTCCTCCCCAGCTTGCTTTTTGGTCATGGTGTTTCATCACGGCATTAGAAACCCTGACGAAGAGTGTGGAATTGTGATTAGTTAATTTATTTGACTGAGATTGCTTACAGTCTGTTCATACGGCTGTGCATGTATGATTTTTTTAAAACGGATTTAACAAATGTTTCACTCTTTTCCATATAGCAGCTACACCATTAAACCCATTAGAAAGTATCATCCCGGCTGGGCGGTGGTGGCGCACGCCTTTAATCCCAGCACTCAGGAGGCAGAGGCAGGCGGATCTCTGTGAGTTCGAGACCAGCCTGGTCTACAGAGCTAGTTCCAGGACAGGCTCCAAAGCCACAGAGAAACCCTGTCTCGAAAAACAAAAACAAACAACAAAAAAAGTATCATCCCAGCCATTAATCAGAGACTTTAAAATTTTGACTTAAAAAAAATTGTCTTCACATCTCACTGAGGTTCTAGCAATGTTAATTCTGTGTGTGTGTGTGCGCGCGTGAGAGAGAGAGAGAGAGAGAGAGAGAGAGAGAGAGAGAGAGAGAGAGAGAGAGAGAGAGAAAAGACAGAAAGACAGATGCTGTGTATGAAACCTAAGGCTTTGCGGGCCAGGCAGTGCTCTGCCTCTGAGCTCTTTCTCCAGCCCATGTTGTGCCTTTATTCTTTGTATTGACTGGGCCAGAAGGCTGTGCTCTCTAACAGGCTAACAGGTGCATCATCCAGAATTCAATTCTCCTTGTAGCCACATTCTTCACTGCAATCTTTCTGGATTTCTGAGCTCCTCTTGTGCAGGATGTATGTGGTTTAGGTTCATGAAGATGATGACTGAAGTCTGTTGAGTGGCTCTGGGAATGTCAGATGGTCAGCCAGGGGTTGGAAGAACTGTGTAATGAGTTGTCCCCCTGAGTGGCAGTACCTTCTATGAGGGCATCTCTAGATGCTTGCCACAAATGATTGTTGCAGTTTCCACGTAAAGAGTCTCCAGGTTCTGAAATCCCACCTGTGGGGACATTGTCCATCACAGCTGGTACATGACGTCTTGTAGAACCTCCCCGTGAATGAGTTTGACTAGAAGTGGATGAAGACTCTGGAGGTGTGGGCACCAGATGCTTATTCATGCCGTTTCCTGAAGATGCCTTTTATCTGTGTGTTGGTGAACATCCTGTACCCCAGTTAGGCATCTGAGTCATTAGTGCAGCCATGAAGTACACATCCTCTCTGTTCTGCCTGGGAACAGCCCTTAGTCCTTAGGCTTTGGTGTAGGTATTTCTGGCTTTCCCTGAGCTATTAGATCAGTTATGTCAAATGTCTCCTTTCTTCCACCTTGTAATGGCTAATATAGATTGACCACTTGCCAACATCTAGAACCACGTAGGAGACAAACCTCTTTTTTTTTTTGTAAGGGAGATTTTTTATTATGAGTTTATTATGGTGAGAAGTCCTTCCCTGAGCATGAGGAACATTGAGTGATATCATCCAATGAGCTGGGGTCTTATACATAATATAAAAAAGGAAAGCAACCCAAGCCCCAACACCTACCTCTATGCTTCCTAACTCAGATGCAATGTGACCGGCTGCTAATGCTTCCCTGCCAGCATGTGTGCCAGGATGCCTGCGATGGCTAATTTTAGTTGCCCACTTGACATACCTGGGAAGAGGGAACTTTCATTGAAGAATTGCCTTCATTGGGGTCCATGAGCATGTTCTATGGCTTTTTCTTGTTTTCTGATTAATGCAGGAGGGTCCAGGAAACCGTGAGGAGTGTCATTCTTAGGGAGGTGTGCCTGGAACTGGATACTAAAGCTAGCTAACCGTGAGCCTGGGAGCAAGCCAGTAAGTAGGGCTCCACCGTGCTTCGATTTCTTGCTTTGAGTACTTGCCTTGGCTTCCTTCAATGGTGGACTGTAAACCCTGTAAGCCAAATACTTCCTTTCCTTCATGAGGTGGTTGAATCTGTGCTTTGTCAAAATGACGAGAGAAGCAAACATGGACACGTGCCTTCCCGTCATGATGGACTATCCCTCCAGCCCCCACCTCCACTCCCCTACCCCCACACATCTTTCTACCCCCTCGCAGTCCTTTAGATCCACCTCACATGCCCTCTTCTTGGCAGCCTTTACCCACCTTTTCCAGTATTTTAGCATTTCCTGAACAGCCTCTCTTGTGGTGTTTGGTGTGTGTTACTGGAATGACTCCTTTACTCTGTCTTCCAGGGACACCAGGCTCCCAGAGGGCATACTTAATGCTTTCCTCGTTTTAAACACTATTTAATCTACTTATTTAACAGAGTCAGACTGTGTAGCCCTAGCTGGAACTGGTTATGGAGACCGGGCTGGCCTCTAACTCACAGCTACGTACATGCCTTTGCCTCCTGAATGTTGGGACTAAAGGCGTGCACCACCACTACACCCAAACTAAGTCATTGGTTGTTGGACGGCATTTTTTATGTGGCTCCTTGTAACAGTGTTGAAGTTCTTTTGACCTTTAAGAACCTGAAGAATTCTATTTCAATCAATTGAAGATATAACGTTTTGGAAATAGGATAGAAATTTTCTAACAGCATGTGTAAGTGTGGTATTGGGCTCTCATTGTAACTCTGCCTTGGGCAAGTGAAATTAGCTTCTCAAAGAAACATCTCATCAATAAACAAAGGTGAAAGCTCATATTGCCGAATTTTACTCCGGGTGAATATTTGTGTTAATATAGGTTAAGGAGATGTATTTCCACTGTTTCTTACCTCGGTAAGAAGGCTGTGTTCTCATAAAGTCACTTTGCCAGAGAACATGAGATCCTTTTGTCTGAGCTTCCTTCTCTGCTCCTGAGTTTATCTGTTTGTTTTTATCATGAAGTGCTAGCAGTTTTTCCAGTTGTTTCCCTGAGGTGGCTTCCAGATAGAGATTCTTAAATAATCCTTTAACCCTTTGATGATAAAACAAAGGGAGTCTGTTCTTCACGCCTTGGTGAGGTGGGGGCAGAGTCTGGTGATGGAAGAGATTTCATGAGAGGCAGACAGCACTCCTGGCTTCCTTACAACTCCAGATCCAGGGCTCTGCCCTTCTGTTGGGTCTGTAAAGTGTAGAAGGGTGCAGAATAACACTCGGCAGTGAAATTAAAGTAAAAAAATGTATAGGAGAAAATCTCAGCAGCAGGGTGACAGGGTGCTGTCTCAAGCATGCAAAAGGACAAAAGCCACAGGAAGGAAGATCCTGGGGAAGGCAGTGTGTCCCTCATACCTCACAGAGCGGGGAGAGAAAATGGTAGTACAGGAAGGATGTTAAATCTCTCTCTCTCTCTCTCTCTCTCTCTCTCTCTCTCTCTCTCTCTCTCTCTCTCTCTCACACACACACACACACACACACACACACACACACAAACAAGCATTACTCTCCCAAGTGGTAATTTGTGCAATGTTTTCGGTGGTGAACTTGGGAGTATTATTTATCTACTGAGACAGAATAAAAACATCCTTGCCCTTTGCTCCTGTTTTGGGAACTTCTGCAGAAATAGAGATTTTTAAGGATGTTGGTTCCAGCCATGCTTTTAAAAGTAAAAACACTGAAAATAAACATATTAACAGGACTTGGGGGATGTACTGTTTACTTATGTTGAATATGGTAAAGACAGTCTAAAAATTAGAGAGTTGTATGGTAAAGCGAAAGCATGTTCCTCATTTTTCTTTTTAAAGAGAAAAGCAAAGTACAGAGTAATGGGTACAAGGTAGTATGATTTTGAGACCTCAAAGAGAAAACAAGTCTGATATTTGAGTGAATGTTTGTTGCCAGCTGTTTTTTCTTAGGGTGATGGAGTTTTGGGGGCAGGGTGAAATTATTAGTTTTTCTTTCTGTTTAGTTTCATATGTTAAACCGAGCATGCATTTTGTAATAAAGTCCAATAAGCAAAAACAATAAAGAGAAAAGTTAGCATTTTAGCTGGGCAGTGGTGGCACATGACTTTAATCCCAGTACTTGGGAGGCAGAGACAGGCAGATTTCTGTGAGTTCGAGGCCACCCTGCTCTACAAGAGCTAGTTCCAGGACAGGCTCCAAAGCCATGGAGAAACCCTGTCTTGGAAAAAACAAAAACAAGAAACAAAAAAAGAGAGAAAAGTTAGCATTTTATTGTTGATGGAGCACAACCCAGTCACTTAGGAAGAGGAAACCCTGATTGGAAAAACTCTTTGATCGGATTGGCCCATGGACAAGTCTGTGGGACATTTTTCTTCATTGCTAATTGACGTCAGAGGGCCCAGCCCACTATGGGCGGTGCCATCCTGAGCCAGGTGGATCTGGGCTCTATTGGAAAGCTTGCAGAAAGTGAGCAGGAGCCTTCCATGGTCTCTCCTTCGGTTTCCAATTAAGCTCCAGCCCTGACTTCCCTTCAGGATGGATTGTGAACTGGAAGTATAACCTTCTCCTCCCCTAAGTTGCTTTTGGTTAGTGTTTTTTCACAACAACCGAATTAAACTAGGTCAAAACAACGCTGTTCTTTGGCTAACAGTTACTTACATATGTTTTTGGCTCATCATTACTGTTTATTTGATATCACATTTACACAGTCAAGGAATTCCACTCTCTGTGTTGGTATCTTGTGTTTGTGGAAGTCTTATCAGTGCTAATTAAAGTTCCCAGTGACTGTGCGCAGGCTTTCGAGTTCTGAGTTCTGTGTGGAACTGGACTGCTGCCTAAAGAACTCTTGTTTGGATGTTAGTGCAGTCATGTAGCTGTAGGGGTAGAATTAAGACTTTTGGGGAATCTCTAGACCATGCCCAAAACTGGGGTATTCACATTCTTTTTCGTTCCATGTATGTGAACTAATTGTTTCTCTCACCCTCCACCTGGGTTTTGGCCATGATTTCTTGTGGCCCTTGCAGACATAAAACAACACATAGCTGAGGATCATCTTGAATCACCATCAAACCTCCACTCTATGAATGTTGAGGTGACAGGCATGTATCACACCCAGGTTGTGTGGTGCTAGGGGTGGAGCTCGGGGTTTGGTGCACACTAGATAAGCACCTACCAAGTGAGCTACATCTCTCACACTCCTTCTATTTTTAATGCTTTCCCCAAATATTTAAGTTAAAATTTCAAATCAGCAGTTTTTTTTGTTCTCCTAAAATATTAAATTGATAAAGACAGTTTAGTAAATAGCAAACAAAACTATTTTTCTACCGCTAAAACAATAACCATGCTTGCTTCACCAAATTGATGTCCATCTCTCCCTCTTTTGGCAACTTTCTCCTAAGCCATTCATTGCAGTTATTTCCCACGAAGAAGGAATGGAAGAGAGTATTTTTAGAAGTCAGGCAGGTTCAAGTGTCCATCCCTAGATCCTGCTGACTTACACCTCCATTGTCTCTTGTGGAAGATGGTGGGTGGTCAGCAGCCTTCACTTCCCGGAGGCTCTTCACAAACCTGAAGTTGAAAGCTTGGAGCAGGGTTCCTGACAGGTACTTTCCATCGCTAGGTCTTGTAAAAATTCCTTGTGTGTTGGTTACTATTTCTCATTACATACATAGTGTGTGTTTCATGCAAGATGAACCCTTTTCTGACCTGGTGTACTGGCATCAAAGAGCCAGGCTGCTCCCAGCTGAAGGGAATCCTGTGGGGGTGTTGGCCACTCTAGAGTCCTTAATATTGTTCTAGAGTTTTAAGGGGATCAATTCCCCAACTCACCAGAGCCCAGATACATATACATATATGTGATGCTGAAGAGGAACCCACATCAAGAATGTGTGCTCTTGATGCTTCCTTTATTTTGTGAATATAACAACTTCCTTTGGAGAGGGTCTGCAGGTTTGGATTTTACCTCTTTCTGATGCCAGTGTCACAGGTAAAAAGTGCATCAATCTTACTTCAAGATATTGTCGCACTATGTAGAACTCATTGTGTACTTTGGACTGGGGTTCTCATTGTCCCTAATATTGATGCTGTTCTGTCCTGTTAGTGTATGTGTTCCTATGGAATATGACTTTCGTGTAGTGGAGATTTCTTCTTTAATCTTTCTGGTTTACCTTTTATTTTTATTAAATTATTTAGAAAGATTTGTTTATTTCTTATTTATATGTGTGCATGAGTGTGTGTATACCATGTGCATACAGGAAACCACAGAGGTCAGAAGAGGGCATTGCATGCCCTGGAACTAAAGTTACAGGCAGTTGTGAGCTTAGGCGTGGATGCTGAGACCTGAAGGTCATCTGCAAGAACACCCCGGTGCTCTTAAACCCTGTGTTTTCTCTCCATTCCAGAGTTTCTGCTTTTTAATTTGGATGTTTAGGACCTTTGTGTTTAGGATAATTGTATTTATTGTCCTTATTCTTTTTCCTAATTTGTATTAGTTTCACTTTTATTTTGTTTTTTGATTTCTGCTTTTGGTTTCTTTGAGACAGGGTTTCTCTGTGTAGCTCTGGCTGTCCTGGAACTCACTCTTTAGACCAGGCTGGCCTCCACCTCAGAAATCTGCCTGCCTCCGCCTCCTGAGTGCCAAGATTAAAGGCATGTATCACCACTGCCCACCTAACTTCACATTTTTTTATTTTTTATATTTATTGAGCTCTACATTTTTCCCTGCTTCCTTCCCTGTCTCTCCCCTCCCCTCTTAACCCTTTCCCAAGGTCCCCATGCTCCCAATTTACTCAGGAGATCTTATTGTTTTTCTACTTTCTACTTCCCATGTAGATTAGATCTATGTAAGTCTCTCTTAGTGTCCTCATTGTTGTCTAAATTCTCTGGGATTGTGGTTTGTAGGCTGGTTTTCTTTGCTTTATGTTTAAAAACCACCTATGAGTGAGTACATGTGATAATTGTCTTTCTGTGTCTAGATTGCCTCACTCAAAATAATGTTTTTTAGCTCCCTCCATTCATTTTCCTGCAAAATTCAAGCTGTCATTTTTTTCTGCTGTGTAGTACTCCATTGTGCAAATGTACCACATTTTCCTTATCTATTCTTTGGTCGAGGGGCATTTAGGTTGTTTCCAGGTTCTGGCTTTGGCAAACAATGTTGCTATGAACATGGTTGAGCACATGTTCTTGTGGCACGATTGAGCATCCTTTGGATATATACCCAAAAGTGGTATTACTGGGTCTTGAGGAAGGTTGTTTCCTAATTTTCTGAGAAATCGCCACACTGACATCCAGAGGGGTTGTACCAGCTTGCATTCCCACCAGCAATGCAGAAGTGTTCCCTTTCCCACACAATCTCTCCAGCATAAGTTGTCATCAGTGTTTTTGATCTTGGCCATTCTTACAGGTGTAAGATGGAATCTTGGAGTTGTTTTGATTTGCATTTCTCTGATGGCTAAGGATGTTGAACATTTCCTTAAGGGTTTTTCAGCCATTTAGATTCCTCTGTTGAGAGTTCTCTGTTTAGGTCTGTACTCCATTTTTTTTTTATTGGATTATGTGATCTTTTGGTGTCCAATTTCTTGAGTTCTTTGTATATTTTGGAGATCAGCCTGATCTCTGTCTGATGTGTGGTTAGTGAAGATCTTTTCCCATTCTGTAGGCTGTCGTTTTGTCTTGTTGACCGTGTCCTATGCTTTACAGAAGCTTGTCAGTTTCAGGAGATTCCATTTATTAATTGTTTCTCTCAGTGTCTATGCTGCTGGGGTTATATTTAGGAAGTGCTTCCCTGTGCCAATGCATTCAAGTGTACTTTCCACTTTCTCTTTTATAAAGTTCAGTGTGGCTGGCTTTATGTTGAGGTCTTTGATCCATTTGAATTTGAGTTTTGTGCATGGTGATAGATATGGGTCTATTTTCATTTTTCTACATGTTGATATCCAGTAATGCCAGCACCACTTGTTAAATATGCTTTCTTTTTTTCCATTTGATGTTTTTTTTTTTTTTTTTATCAAAGATCAGGTGTTTAAAGATGTGTGGGTTGATATCCGGGTCTTCTATTTAGTTCCATTGGTCCTCCTGTCTGTTCTTATGCCAATACCAGGCTGTTTTCAGTACTGTAGCTCTGTAGTAGAGTCTGAAGTCAGGGATTGTGATGCCTCCAGATCTATGGTACAGTTTCATTCTGAAGTTTTCTTGTTGATTTTTTTTTGGGGGGGAGGGAGTACGATTTGTCCACTGATGTGTATAGGTATAGAAGTCAGCCTCTATCATTGTATCTAGACTCATCTGACCCTTTATAAATTATTTGAACTTGCTAAAATGAAATTGAGTGCACCAGTGTTGCATGTATATACATTTACAATTGTTTGATCTCCTTGATCTCTTTACTAATATGCAGTCACATGTTTTATCTGTACAGGCTCATATATATCTCAAATTCTGCTTTGACAGATATGAATGTAGTTATTCCTACTTGATGCTGGTTTCTCTTAGCTTCTGTTAGCTTAAGATATTGACTTCCATCTTTTGTTTTCAGTCCATTATGTCTTTGCCAGTCAAGTGTGTTTCTTGTAGATAGCAACAGTTGGATCTTGTGTTTCAATGCAATCATTGAGTCCACATCTTTGGAGGATTGCGATCAGCTATTACTAAAGGGTTTCATTGGGTCTATTGCTTTTTTAATTTTTCCTGCTTGACTTAAATATTGTTTAGTTTTGGCTCAGCAGTTAAGAGCTCTTGCTCAGAGGACCTGAATTCAGATCTAGAACCTGTGCCAGGTGTTTTACAACTACCTATAACTCTAGTTCAACATCTTCTTCTAGATGCCTCTGAGGACACCCCACACACACATATGAAAGATACACACATGCATACACACACACACACACACACACACACACACACACACACTAAAAGTGTTGCTGATTAAGTTGCTGGGTTAGACATAGTCAATTCTTTCCTAGCACTCTTTGGTTTATTCTTCTTTAGAAATTTATTCTATTTAATATTTTGTGATTGAGGTGCTTTTTTCTTTGCATACAGAATTTCCTAAACATATTCTGAAATGGTAGTTTGATATTTAGTAATTACTTTGGTCTGTGACTATTTTGAAATTTTTTTTATTTCTCCAATTTTAAAAGATAACCTCCCAGATATAATAATCATGGTTGGTAGATTTTTACTTTCAGGGCTTGAAATACATAGTTCTATGGGGTTTTTTTTTGTTGGCTTTTATCATTTCATGTTTTTCAGCTGCGAGGACTAATGTCACTGTGATATTTTTGACTAGTCTATTGCTGATACTTCCTATTGTTTTTCATTTGATTTATTGTGCTTTTAATCCCTGACATTTGTTTTTCAGCATCTCAATTATTTCTCATCTAATGTACATTGCTGAGTTTCTTACCTAAATCTTTTTTTTTTAAATATTTATTTTATTTATTTATTATGTATACAATATTCTGTCTGTGTGTATGCCTGCAGGCTGGAAGAGGGCACCAGACCTCTTTACAGATGGTTGTGAGCCACCATGTGGTTGCCGGGAATTGAACTCAGGACCTTTGGAAGAGCAGGCAATGCTCTTAACCACTGAGCCATCTCTCCAGCCCCTCTTACCTAAATCTTGACTCCTTTACTTCATTCATCTGACTATTTTATCTTCTTTGTAGTCAGTCATTTATCATTTTTAAAAATAGTCTTTTAAATTCTTAACCCAGCTTTTCCTACATTTTGGTTTCTTTGGATTTGACAACTAATTGTTGGGTTTGGTAAGTCATCTGTCAGAGGCATCATTGTGTCTTTCCCTTTCATGTTTCTTATGTGTCTGAACTGTGATTTACACACCTGTTGGTATGGATGTGTCTTCCTGTTTTTATTTGGGGATCTTCTTAGTCTTCTAAGAACAGTCTTCTCCTGAAGATTCAATCCATAGCAGAGCCCAAAGCTTGTTATAACTGGGAACATTAATATGTTATGTGTTAATGCTTAGAGTTTGGGTCCTTTGACCTCAAACAGTTACCATACAGGCACAAGAGAAAGGTAGTCTCAATACTTCCGAGTTTCTGCAAAACAATTTAGGCAGCATCACCATGCGGTCTTTATGTCAGAATTATTGTCTAGTGGCTTAGCTCTGAAGTGATGATAGAGAAAAGTAATTAAAAACAAAGGAAGCTAGAGGGTTCATGCAGGCTTCACCTTTCAGGCATGATGTACTGTAGTAGCTATGCAATTGGGAGGGAGTTAATAATCTCTCTACAACAAGGAAGGTTTTCTAATCAGTTATACTGTAGTGAAAATTTCCAGCTTATGTTGTTTTCATGGCCCAGTGAGTTCATGCATGAGAAGAATTTACTATGGTAGCAAAGCCCAGGAGACTCTTTTGTCTACTCTATCTGTGGTTACACTTGTGAATGGCAAGCCAAGTGTGCTGGTTTGAAAGAAAACAGCCCTCAAAGGGAATGGCACTATTAGAAGGGGAGGCTTTGTTGAAGTGGGAGTGGTCTTGTTGGAGGAAGTGTGTTACTGTGGAGGTGGGCTTTGAGGTGTCCTATTCTCGAGATACCATCCAGTGTCACAGACCACTTCCTGTTGCCTGCCTGAGAGCCAAGATATAGGACACTTGACTACTCTTCCAGCACCATGTCTGCCTGCACGTCACCATGTCCCACCATGATGATAACGGACTAAACCTCTGAAAATATAAGCTAGCCCCAATGAAATGGTTTTCCTTTATAAGAGTTGCCATGGTCATGGTGTCTCTTCATAGCAAAAGAAACCCTAAGGCACCAAGTATTTAATATCTTTATCATGGTTTATTTAGATCCATGGCTGTAAAGGGAACTGTTTTCCACCACGGAATTATATCAGAAAGCTTTAAAAGACACTAAGGTGTTTTAGAGAAAGAATTTAGACATTGCAGATAACCAGATGGCAAGTTTCACAGTGAACAAGTAACCAAAGCTTTTCTGTGTCCAAATGGAAAGCTAGGTTCGGCTCAACATCTACTAGTTAAGATTGCTTTGGTGTCTTGTGAAACTCATCTTGGTCATCATCTTTGTCTTTGTCATCCTCCTCCTCTTCCTCTTGTTTCTCCCCCAGAGACAGGATGGTCTTTAATTTATTACCCTCCTGCTATACTAGCTGAGTACCAGTGTCTTGTGAAAATCTAACCCGACTGGGCCAGCATGGTGATTGGAAACATAAAGGTGCTTGCCCCGGACTCTGATAGCCCAAATTCAATCCCTAGAACGCCCATGATAGAAAGAGAAAACCAACTCTCGCAAGTCATCCTCTGACCTCATACCCAGTTCTTCTAATAAGTCAGTCTTTTTTCAGAAATGTAATACGATTGGGGAAGGTGGCATGTGCCTTTAATCTCAGCACCCTGGAGGCAGAGGTAGGAGGAGTTCTTTGAGGTCAAGGACAGCGTGTTCTACAGAGTGAGTTCCAGGACAGCTAGGACTATGTAGAGACACCCTGTCTCAAATCAAGCAAGCAAATAAAAATGTAATCTAACCTGATTAAATGTAATGATAACCTCTAGTATCGAAGACACAAGCCTGAAGGATGATGTCAGCCATAGGACAATATGTAGATAATTTGGGAGGAAACTGATTTAGTTTTGGTGTTTGTAGTTAGTTTCTGTTTTCCTAGTAAAGATTAAAATCCTAAACCTTTAAAATATTTTACTAGGCACGTTAGCCCGTTCCTGTAATCACATGGGAGGCCGAAGCAGGTGAGTTGTCCTGAAGGACAATTGTCCTGAGTTTGAGGTTAGACTGGGCTACAGAGTGAGACTTTATCTCAAAAGCAAACAAGTTTTCTGGTCAGCAAGTTGGCTCAGTGGGTAAAGGAGTTTGCTGCTAAGTTTGGTAACCTGAGTCTGAGCCACAGGATCCACGTGGTGGTTATGGGGAAAGCTGAACTGCGTCCTGCACGTGTCCTCTAGCCTCCATGGATGTGCTGCAGTGCACATATGTGCACATAGATACAAAAGCACAAAATAAATAAATGGAATTAATTTAAACTGTTATCAACTCTGAGGATTCCACTGACAGATGTTCGGGACTATGCGTACCATGTGTGAGCTAGCTCTAATTAAAAAAAAAAAAGTCTCCTGTGCTAGGTGCACACACCTTTAATTCCAGCCCTTGGGAACTTGAGGTAGGTGGATCTCTGACTTCAAAATTGGCTTGGTCTACATAGTAAGTTCCAGGACGGCCAGAGCAACATTAGTGAGACCTTGTCTCAAAAAACAAAAACCCAAAAAATAAAATCTTGAACTGTTTGCACCTAGGTTGGAATTTGGGCAGGTCTGTTCTTTGTTAAAACGACTGGCCAGCCTTCCCCCTGAATTCCACTGAATTTGAAATTGGAGCTGCTGCCACCTGCTGTCTTCGAAAGCCTGGGTGCTTCCTATTGTCAGTGTGTTGCTGTTGGAAAAAACCGTCAAGGGGATAGCAGTGTTAGAATTCTTCTGAGCTCTGGCTTCAGGACCATCCACCATTGCCTCTCTCGGGTTCCTTTGAGTTTCAGGACAAACACAGAAGAGTTGTGACTTCTGGGTACGATGTGTGTTGTGATGACTCAAAGTTCCCAAAAGTCTACTGTTGATTACAGTACGTGAGGCTCAGTTTCCCATCAGCATTGATTAAAGCTTGCGAGAGGACTGATTTGAGGGGGAAAAAAATTCAGCTGGTGTTAAATTGAGAGAAAAAAGGCTTAGGTTGATAGATGATGATTTGAAAACATGGACTTTTCCTTCCTTTTCTGACAAGGAAGGCTGGAAGGAGGTGGCTGCCTGTTGCTTGGCTTATGATTTGCTTGCTCTGGGATGAAACACTGGCTTTTGGAGAGTCCAGAAGGTGTGAGATGAGGGGATGCTGCTGCAGGCATTCTGAACTCCTCACTGCCAGGGAGCTGCTTCCCCAGGAAAAACACAACAAGTGTTTCTTTCAAAAGTTCTTAATTAGAGGCAGGTGGATCTCTGAGTTCGAGGCCACTCTGGTCTACAGAGCAAATTCCTGGACAGAAAGGGCTACATAGAGAAACACTGTCTCAAAAACCCAAAAACTAAACCAAACCAATCAAACAAAATAACAACAACAACAACAAAACAAACCACTTAAAGATTTCCCCTGCTTGTATGTTGAGGAGGGGCAGGGCACAGGATTTAGGCTGGGTTATTTCCACAGCCTTGGATTAGAAGAAGGCCTTCAGGTTGGGAGCCCTGTCTCAGGTTCCTTTCTCTGGAGCAGTGATGGCCCAGAGTCACCTTCCTTCCCTTCCAGGTGCCTGGCCAGTGTGAGCTCTGAACAGTTAGCTTCTGACCCCCAGCACTAGGGAGTGTCTGCGGATCTTCTGTAGCGAGAGGCATGACAATTCTTGTGACCCACGGCCACATGAAACCCCTGCACACACACACACACACACACACACACTTTATTAGCATATATTCATGTATAACAATGAGTTTCATTTTGATTTCTTGTTTTTTTGAGACAGGGTTGCTCTGTGTAGCCCTAGCTGTCGTGGAACTCACTTCCTAGACCAGGCTGGCCTCGAACTCACAGAGATCCACCTTCCTCTGCTTCCAAGTGCTGGAAATAAAGGCGTTCACCACTACTGCCGGGCTTCATTTTGACATTTTCATACATGTACATGATGTTCTTACTACCCGCCTCCTATCAGCCCCTCTTTTCCCACACCCATCCCCCGCTTCTCTTCCCAACTAATTCCCCTTCTACTTTCGTATCTCATTTTATATAACTCAGGGTTCAATTAGGGTTATTTACAAGATTATTTACATGAGTATGGACCATTTATTGGTGATTACAACACTGACAAAAATCACCTATCAAATTTTTTTCTACCTGTACTTGGATTTGTTCATACTTAAAAAAAAAGTCTTTATTTTTATTTTATGTACACTAGTATTTTACCTACATGTATACCTATCTGAGGGTATCCTATCCTCTAGAACTGGAATTACAGACAGTTGTGAGCAGCCATGTGGGTGCTAGGAATTGAACCTGGGTCCTCTGGAAGAACAGCCAGAGCTATTAATTGCTGAGCCATCTCTCCTGCTCCCTTGTTCCTGGTTTTAAAAATCTGGTTGTAGTGGGTTGTTTATTCTGGCTTCCCTCTAACGTTGTCTTAAGCACTGTGGTTTTTAAGTGTTCTCGGTTGCTAATGGGTCCTTTATCTCGACTTATTTAAAATCATTTTGTCAACTTCTTTTGAGCACATAATTATAATTTTATCGCTCGGGTCCAAGATAGGATGATCATCCATTTGAGGACAGCCTGGGCTACATGGTGAGATTCTGTCTCAAAGCAAAACATGAGCTAGAGCAACAAACCAAAATGACCATAGCCAGTCTTGTTCTTTTAAAAATCTTTGAGGGCAGTTTCTCAGTGTAGCGTGAAAAGTTCTGTTTTGGTTTTCATTGGGATTACTTTGAAGCCATAGATTAGCTACTGGGAGAATTGATTCAGGAAAAAGGGTTTACTTAGACCTTTTTCCCTCTGTTTATAGATAGGATTGCCTGACAGTTTCTTTTTGTTTGACTTGCACTTGCTTATTGAGTCATTTTTAGGTTGGGAGCAGTTGTGGTGAATTAAAGTCCTTTTGCTAGGTTTCACAGCCCCCCCCCTCCCGCCTCTGACCTATGGAAATCCTCAGCCTGTCTTCACAGCTTGTCGAATCTGCTCTCAGTTCCCCCAGGAAGTCATTCTATGGCTCCATTTCCCATTGCAAACAATGCTGGATATTCTAAAATCAATAACAAATGCCTTTTTTTAGGTGGCCTGAAGTTCTACCACTAGTGAGGTCATTTCTATTTAACAAACAAATCTTGAGCCAATGCCGGCCACTTGACTATACATTAAAGCCTCTTGAAATGGAGTTGCTTGAATTACAGGGCCCTTTGTTTATCAAGGGAAGTGAAGGGTTTGACATCAAACATCTCTCCTGCTTTACATTGGCTTTTTGAGAGTGTGTTTGGCTCTCAGGCTTTGTAAACAGGACCCACTTCCTGAATAGCACCCATCTCTGAACCGCTCGCTGCTCTGATGGAAAGTGAGAACCAACTACTGAGGTTAAGGGGCACGCTCGTTTCTCGGGGTGGTAGAACTTTTGCTGTGTTCTGTAGAAGCAGCTATGGCCTCTCTCAGCAAACCTGAGCCTCTCAATGTTTCTGTGACAGCTCGGACTGCTCTTGCTAAGAAAAAATATGTGACACAGTTCCACCTTAGGACATTAACAGTCACTTCCTAGTAACCGTGGAAGGGACTTTAAAGATGCTGCTCTTTAACTTTCAACCTTTAACCCAAGGTTTTGCTCTTCTTTCTAGCCATATAGTGTAATAAGGAGAACATTGGCCACAATGAGGGCTACTGTGCACACCAGTGCTCCCTGACCCCCAAGACAGCAATGATCAGGCTTTTCTGTAGTTGATGTTACTGCTCTTCTTCATTCTGACGTCACATTTCTTTTCATCCTGAGGGACACCTTGATAGATGAGAGTTCTGTTGATTAGGATGAACTAGATCTAGCAAGGGGAAAAGAGGCACAGAGCTGAGAAGTAGCCAGAGATATGATGGTCTTTCCATGGGTTGTACAGTTACATTTATCTGCTATAAGCCAGGTACTCCCTCTCTCCCTCCCTCCTTCTTCCCTCTGCTACTTCCCATGAATATCTCCAGGTGATTGCAGGGTGCAGCAAGGAGCCTGGGCATGGAACTGGAGACCCGGGTCGTAGTTCTGACTTGCCCATTTGTTTTCTTTGAGCCTCAACATTAAGTTGCAAAACACCAAGACAGAAGCTTCTGGGAACTAAGTAGATGAGAATAAAGGAGTCAGAACAACACAGGAGGCAAGGGAGGTGATGGATCTTGCCCTTCGTACATGGCCAACAGAAATTGCACAGATTTCTAGCTTTGGGAGTGAAGTTACAAATCAGAGATTTTGTTTTAAGGGCAACCCTGCTTATGAAATGTTTTCCAGATGGCTTTCAAGGTCATGTTTCTGGTTTACCCCACCCCCTGCGTTCTGCCACATGTTGAGGTGACATAACTGCATGACCACCAAATTACCACTTCAATTCCATCAGCCTCCTGGCTTCTTTTTCCTTCTCTGTTGCTGCTGTGTGCCTGACCAAAGGTGACAACTGTTCAGACAGTGTTGTATCATCTCAGCCCTGGGCCAGCTAGTTTTTGTGCCAATTTGACACAAGTTAGAGTCATCTGATACTTGATTGACATGTGGGGAAGTCTGTGGTTCATTTTCTTTATTGATGATGTTAAAGCTTTGTCAGGTTTTATGTGGATATAGTCGACCAGGTTGGAGTGCCAATTTATTGTAGGAGACCACTTGTTTGTTCCCGGCTGCTCAGCCCCAAAATAGCCACACAGAAATTGTATTAATTAAATCACTGCTTAGCCTATTAGCTCCATCTTTTTATTGACTAGCTCTTACATCTTACTTTAACCCATTTCTATTAATCTGTGTATCGCCATGTGGCTGTGGCTAACCAGCCCACATCTGGCATCTGTCTCTGGTGGGGCTACATGGCTTTTCCTCGACTCCATCTCCTTTCTTCCAGCATTCAGTTTAGTTTTCCCTGCCTAGCTCTACTCTACCCTATAACAGGTCAAGGCAGATTCTTTATTCATTAATCAATAAAAACAACACATATACAGAAGGACCTCCCATACCAATGACGGATGTAGGAGGGCTAAGATCACTGTAGGGGTGGGGGAGTCTCTGGGCTATTTGTCCTGGCTATTACCAAAAAAAAAAAAAAACCCAAAACTGAGCAAGCCATGAAGAACAAGCCAGTAAGCATCCTCAACCCCCACATAGCCACTGCATCAGTTCCTGCTTCCACATTCCTACCCTGTTTGAGACCTGCCCTGACTTTGTGCAGCAATGGAGTATGATAATGACCTGAGAGCCAAAAGCTAAACTAAATCCTTTTCCTCCCAAGCTGTCTATGGTCCTGGTGTTCTACCATAGCAACAGAAGACACTTAACCTTGTAATTTCTAATGATCAGACAAGCCACCTGTCATTGACTTTATGTCAATTTCTAAATGGGTATTGTACACACACCCCCACCATTAACTGATGTAAAACACAATTCTCAGGAGAATTATTCTTGTCTTAAATCAGCAGAGGTTCAGTGGGGACATCTGGAGCAGGACCTGCGGTACCTGACTGGAGTTGCGTGTGCTTGAGCAGGGATGATGCTACTCTGGCTTCTAGAAAATGATTTTGTGGCCTCCACATTTGATAGGCTGTCTAATCTCTCCAAGTCACTGTTTTCTCTTTTGGCATCTGGCCATGATTACGGCTATCTTTAGGGGCATTTTCTTCATCCCTGCCTTCTTTTTTCTCTAATCTCTTCCTGCCATCATTACCCGAGTGTGATGGTTCAGCTTCATTGTGGACTTGATTGGCACTGGTGAAGCTCTGCCTTGAATGGGGGTGGGTGTTGTGGAATCTGAGTTGAAGATGTGTGACATTGGTTTATGCCGTGGGGCATTTGTTTAATGATGCAAAGATGTGCTGCATTGTTTCATGTTACATTTGTTTAACTCTGTGAAGCTGTGTTACTTTGCCTGTCTTAAACACCTGATTGGTCTAATAAAGAGTTGAATGGCCGATAGTTAGGCAGGAGGATGAGATCGGTGGGGCTGGCAGGCAGAGAGAATAAGTAGGAGGAGACATATGGGAAGAGGAGATCAAGGAGTGAGAAAAAGAGGAGAGGAGGACTCCAGGGGCCAGCCACCCAGCTACACAGCAAGCCATGGCATAAGAAGTAAAGAAAGGTATACAGAAATAGAGAAAGATAAAAGCCCAGAGGAATAAGGTAGATGGAATGCTTTATGAAAAGCTGGCTAGAAATAAGCCAAGCTAAGGCACTCATAAGAAAAAATAAGTCTCTGTGTGATTATTGGGGAGCTGGGTGGTGGGGCCCCCAAAGAACAAAAGAGCTATAAGAGTAAAAAAACAACCAGGTGGAACCATCTATACTCCCCCTGCTTTGCTCCCTGCTCCACCCAGATGTAAGCCTACAACCACCACAGATGCCAGCTGTTCCTGTCGTCATGGCTTTTCTACAAGGATGGGCTGTAGTCTCACACTGTGAGCCTAAATAAGACTCCCTCACCCCTTAAGGTACCTTTGGTCCCAACAGGAGGAGAGTGACATATGCTCCAGCTAGTCTGCTGTGTGCTGGAGGCATGCCCATGAACAGTCCTTACCTCTGCTCCATGGAACTATAATTTAGTGGGCCACCTGTAACTTGGTGTTGCAGGCAATTAACACAGACAGGGTTTCTCTGTGTAGCCATGGCTGACCCAGAACTTGCTCTGTAGACTAGGCTGGCCTTGAACTCAGAGATCCACATGCCTCTACCTCCTAAGTGCTGGGAATAAAAGTGTGCATCACCACTGTCCAGTAATTTTTTTGTATTCTAAAGAGAAATCATATTTGGTGTACAAGCTGCATGGTAAGTCAAGTTTATGTCTTATTACTCTTACATAAACATATGTACTTATATAAACATATATAAAAAAGGACTCCAGACTCTCTTGTCTTTAAATGCTAACCCAACTTAGTTGATGATGATGATAATTTTACTTTTTGTCTTGAAGGAGGTATTGATCCTAAGGCCTTATGCTACTAAAAAAATGCATGCTCTATCACTAAGCGACACCTCCAAACTCACAAAATTTTTTAAAAAAGAAATCATCTTTTATTCCCCCACCCCAGATTTTCATGAATAAAATATAGCTGTCATTTTGCTAAACTGACAAATCTCAAAAGAAGTCTTATCAGTTTACCTTCTTGCCAAATCTTGCATCTTAAAAACATAATTTCCATAAATATCGTGGAGCCCTGACAGCCTTTATCACTGACTTCATGTTTACGGGAAGCAAGACGTTTATTGTGAAATTCGGTTTCCCTCTCTCCAGCCTGTATCAGGCCATATTTCCCTGTCCACTGATGCAGATCCAGCAGCCATCAGTCTCATCTCCATTTCCTCCGGCTCTGTAGCCAGTGCTGCTGTTAGTAGGGCAGGTGGAGCTGATCTGGGCAGCAGGGATGGGTCTTGGGCTTTCGTGACAAAGGACCAGACGTCCATCGGGGACTGGCATTTAAAGGTGGCTCACATGAGGATAAGCTGCTCTCTCATCCTGCTCTCTGTCTCTCAGTTCTTAGCTGAGAAAGAATTGGTTTGGTCTTTGGTCTCTAGGTAGGGTTATAGGAGATGGCGTGGAACTTGAGACTGTCTGGGAAACAGACTTACTGCCTCATTGGAAAAGGTGGTGCCTTCATTGCTCATGATTTTTCAGTCTTCATAACCTCAGGCACTAGGCTATCCCAAATAGCTTACTTCTTTGAAAGTTGAAAGGTAACAGTCTAACCCTAAAGCTGGTTATTTGTGCAGGAAATGAAACAAAGCACTTAAAATCAATTTAAAAAAAAAAACCCAGAGCCGGGCGATGGTGGCGCACGCCTTTAATCCCAGCACTCGGGAGGCAGAGGCAGGAGGATCTCTGGGAGTTCGAGGCCAGCCTGGTCTACAGAGCTAGTTCCAGGACAGGCTCCAAAGCCACAGAGAAACCCTGTCTCGAAAAACTAAAAAAAAAAACAAAACAAAACAAAACAACAACAACAAAAACCAAAACTATATAACCACAACCTCAAACTAGAGATTTCTTTTGGTAAATTTTAAGCATTTAGCTCACATCATATATTGAAAGTAAAGATTGGTGCCTTTGGATAGTAGCATTGTAATGATTTTTTTTAAAAGAAAGTTTATTTTATTTATGTGAATGTGTATATCTGTGAATATGTGTATCTATGTATGGGTGTGTGCACATGAATGCAGTATCCAAAGAGGCCAGCAGAGGGCATCAGATAACCCTGGCACTGGAGTTAGAGGTGGTTGTGAGCTACTCAGTATGGGTTCTGGGGAGTGAACTCAGGCTCTCTGGAAGAACAAGTGCTTTTAACTTCTGATCCATCACTCCTGCCCCTACTTTACTGATTACAATCTAGAAAGAAGTGCTGTGTTTTTTTTTTTTATCACGTCCTAACTACAAATAGCTGTAATTTCATTTCTTCTCTTGGCTCATTCTCCAGACAGCCTTACTGTGCATGATGTGTGAAATGGGGCCAGTCAGTGCTTGCAGGAAACAAGATGGTTTGAATGTTGCTGTAGCTTAGAACTCATTTGCTTTGTGAGATTGCTGATCCGTTTTCTATGGACCCCAGCTTTATTTACCATTATATTCAAGGGCAGCTGGTCTCATCAGTCATTGTACTAGGACGCTGTCCTTGACGGTGAACAATCGCGCAATGTACAGCCCTTAATCTGTGGTACTTCTGGGTGTTACACAATCACCCTGCCTGTGCCTTTTTAGGATTAGAGGGTTCTGCTTCTTTCCAGTCTGCACCCCCTCTCCTTATTCTTTTTCCATCTCACGGCTGTTCATGATTCTTCATTCCTGTTAAATATATTTTAGTCTGGAATTTGGGACTTAATTTTACCAGCATTTGATGGTATATGAGCATTTGTTTTATTATGAATTCTTCAACATTTATGATAAACTTACTGAATGTGTCATGAAAACATGTTTTCAAAATATATATAATACAGTTTGAATCTATTAGTATAGTGCAGACACGCTGCGACGTAACATGTCAAATAAGAAGCTTATGCATAAACATAAAACTAATCTATATTTCCTAACCTAATAAGCACAAAGCCACACTCTTTAAAGCTGATTATTGTTAGTTTCTTGATTTCAACTGTGTTGAGCAAAAGTGAAGCATTTTCAGATCACCTAAAGAAGTATCTATTGTTAGTTGAACAGAACATACATTTTTTTATTCCTTAAACATTTTCAGGGCAAGCCTTGGGTCTGCTTAGGCATCTCCACCTGCTTTACCAACATTTTACGATATTCTGTCTCAAAATTCAACAGCCTTTCCTTTCAAGGTAGCTATTATTTCCCTTGTTTCCAGGGAGTGGATGAGGTAGAAAGAGTGGAATATTCTTCATTTTTTTAAATTAGGTTTATAAACAGGGCCAATTGGCTTTTAGGGTACTGTCTCACAAATGGACTCTAATTTTCCTTTCCAAATTTTCTCTCAATACCAGTGTCTGTTTTGGCTAAGTTCCTGGAGAGCTATGGGTCCCAAGTGTGTGAAGAAATGTGATCCTCATGATTTCAGACCATCTTTGGGATTTGGGTCCATTTGAGATCTGAAGAGTGCTATAGACCCAAGGGGGGAAATGACCATATGTATAAACAAAATGTAGCATATAATTATGGCCACGTCAGGAATTCTACTTTAGAAACCCCATCTTTTAAGCAGACGCTGTTACCTTCTGTTTCAGCAGCTAAATACTCTAATTTAGGTATGTGCTGTCTTTTTTTGTGGCACGTCCCTTTTATATAGGACCAATTAGCATTCATAGAAAAATATTTATTGACAACCACTTTTGTACATGTTGCAGAATTTAGGTCTTCATATTCTCTGTTGTGCACATTTCAGGAGGGCAAACTGTTTGGGTCGGTGTGAACAAGGATGCTCTTGAGTGCAATACGCTAAACTAGGCTTAAGATGCCCAGGTTGAAAGATAGAAGAAAATGGGTTGCACTAGTCTGGTTGCAGACAGAGAGTGACAACCTCAAGCCCTTGGATCCTTGTGTCTTCACTTAGTGCTAGCTAGGTCCTGTTGGAAGAGATGGGTAAGAGTTTCCAAGCTTAGGTGAAGCAATATTTCTATTGGATTGAAAAAAAAAAGTGGCTGTGGCTTGTCAGTGCTGGCCTCTTGTGTCTTCTTCTTTTCTCTCTTTCTTTCTTTTTTTTTCTCTGTAGCTTTGGAGCCTGTCCTGGAACTAGCTCTTTGTGGACCAGGTTGGCCTCGAACCTGTGTCCTTTTCATTTCCTGTTTTTTTTCAACACTTGAAAGTGTAAAGTTTGCCCAAATGACCTCTGCCTATTACTTGTGCGATGGTAAAACCCAAACATAAAACAGTGGCAAAAGGACAAGATGACAGTGGTGGATAAATTGTCATGTGCAATGGGAAAGTGACACTGGCCACTGTGCAGTGTGTTCCCTTGGGTTCCCATGCTTTCAGTGCCTTTCTGGTAATTGTTAGCCCACAAATATTTGAGATATTACTGTCTTCTGTTGACTCGTCTATAAACACACAATGGACAGTGTGCAATTAGGAGATGTTTGTGTAGACAATTCCGAACATATTTTGGTTAACTTCTCTCTCTCTCTCTCTCTCTCTCTCTCTCTCTCTCTCTCTCTCTCTCTCTCTCTCTCTCTCTGTGTGTGTGTGTGTGTGTGTGTGTGTGTGTTATGCCTATACCTGTGTATATGGAGGCCAGAGGTCATGTGGCTTCCTCTGTTGTGCTCCGCTTTGAGACGTGGTCTCTCTGCCCAGATCCTGCTGTTTTAGATAGACAGGCTCAATGGCAAGTTCCCAGATTTGGCTGTTTGCACTTGCCGGTGCTGAGCTGTAGATACAGACCACTGTACCCAGTTCTTTATGTGGGAGTAGAGATCTGAACTCAGTTCCTCGTGCTTGTGTACTTTGCACTGTACCATCATTCCAGACTTTTTTTTCAAGACAGGGTTTCTTTGTAGCTTTGGAGCCTGTCCTGGAACTAGCTCTTGTAGACCAAGCTGGCCTCGAACTCACAAAGATCTGCCTGTCTCTGCCTCCTGAGTGCTGGGATTAAAGGTGTTCACCACCACTGCCCAGCTGTAATCATTTCTTTATTAGGGGTTGAAGATTTACATCAGTCTGAGATGCTCACCCAGCAAACGCAAGGCCCTAAATTTAGCCCCTGAACTGGGTTGGGAATTTAAGTCAGTCAGAGATGCTTGTCCAACAAATGTAAGACCCCGGGTTCAACCCCCGGCACTGGAAAATAGGCTATAATTGATCTAGTATGTCAATCACAACTGATGACTCTCCTTAGGGAGATGGACTAGAAAGGGTGCCCAAGAGAAACATTGGTAAGTGATTGACATTTTTGGTTTCTTGAGTTGGCATCATTTTCATGGGGTAAAAAAAATCATCAAATTAAATACTTGATTCTATAACAATAACACCACAGAAGAGAAAACACACAATCACAGGAAAAGCACAGACCTAATGTAAACCTTTGCAAGGACAAAACCACTGGCGATCGGCCTCTCAACGTTAGCCTGGAATGTACAGTCAAGGATGACGACTATTGCCTCCTCTGTGAGGCCTGTTGCTCACCGGGGAGTGGTCTGAACCGGACAGAACTTGAGCTGTGCAGGCTCTGTGCCCAGTGCTCAGCCTGAACCACACGTCCTCTGGCGGCTGCTGAGTCCTTTGTGTAGTGCTAGTTCCAGATTAGGTAGCTATCCCCTCAACAAATGATCCTCTTTCTGATTTAGAAAAGGGAGAGGGAGGTAACTGGAATGTGGGCCCAAAGGACGGAGGTCAACAGAACAGTGTCACTGCTCTGACACAATTCCAGACAAACGCTGCAGAGGGGAGCCATATATGTAGGCTCACAGTTGACAGGAATATGGGTTACCCTGGTGGGGAAATCATGGTGGCAGATGCATTCACCATCAGGAAGCAGAGAGGTGAATGCCAGTGCCTCGCTTGCTTTCCCCTCTTTGTCATACCCAGGAGCCCCTCGCTGCCCATGGAAAGGTGCTGTCCACGGTCAAGGAGTTAATATGTATCTTCCTACCTTAATCCATCTGCCTAGATAACCCCCCACAGGAATACCCAGAGGCTTATCTCCCAGGTGACTCTGGGGCAGTGGTTCTCAACCTTCCTCATGCTGCGACCCTTCAGTATAGCTCCTCATGTGGTAGTGACCCCCAGCCAGAAAATAATTTTCATTGCTACTTCTTAACTGTAGTTTTGCTACTGTTACAAATTGTAATATAAATATCTGATATGAGGGTTATCTGATATGCGACCCTGTGAAAGGAATGTTAACACTGGGAGACAGCCATAGTTTCTCACCATATGGACTTCTTGATAGGAACCACGAGAGTCCTCATGATGTGCTGAATGGACTACCCATCCCACCCTAGTGAGCAATCTAGCAGAGACTAAGTAGGCCACTACTGTGTGTCTGATGACTTAGCTTCATACATCACACTCCTGCCTCTCTGCAACATCTTAGCCAGGCTGAATACTGAGGTCCAGTAGTAAGTGAAAGACACTCAGACATACCCTGGCCTCATCTCTTAGTCCAGATTGGTAGCTTGAATAAGATTGGCCCCCAGAGGCTCATCTAGGTGTGACCTTGTTGGAGGAAGTCTGTCATCACTGGGGGTAGGCTTTGTGGTTTAAAAGTCCATGCCAGGCAAAGCTCAACCCCTCTCTGATGTGGGATTCCCCTCTGTATGCTGTGAATACCATTGTTTAATAAAGGAATGCTTTGCACCTATAACAGGGCAGAACTTAGCTAGGTGGGGAAAACTAAACCGAATGCTGGGAGAAACGAGGCAGAGGAGAGAAAAGCCATGGAGCTGCAGCTGAAGACAGACATGCTAAAACCTTGCTGGTAGGCCAGGACTTCCTGGTGATGCACAGATTAATGGGGATGGGTTAAATTAGTATGTAAGAATTAGCCAATAAGAAGCTAGAGCTAATGGGCCAACAGTGATTTAATTAATACAGTGTCCGTGTGGTTGTTTTGGGTCTGAGCTGTCGAGCAGCCAGAATGGCCAAGCGGCTTTCTTACAACATCTCTCCCCCTTCCTGCCTGTGGATCAGGATGTAGATCTCCCAGTTACTTCTCCAGCACCATGTTTGCTTGTGTGCTGCCATGCTCTCCACCATGATGAGAATGAATTAAACCACTGAAACTTGCAAGTCTTTCGTGACCCAGATCAGAGCGTGCCACTTGAGAGATGAAAAGAGAAGAAGGTTTGGAAAGGGGAGAGTGTCACTGTGCATGCAGGGTAAAGTCTTGTGACAGTGAACATGCTACATGACTGGAAAGCCCACAGATCTACTAAGTGACCTGAAGGGCTGAAGGGGGCTCAGAACAGGGGGTTAAGTGGCTGCCTGCTGGAAGAAAAGAACAATCTGTCACCTAGGTGAACACAGACCTTCTGTCCCAACCATGGCTGAGAGGACGTTTTCCAGGAGAATGCCCTGCCCCGCCCTGTCTTCACAAACAGTCGGCTCAGGAAGTGCCCGAAAGGAGAGAAACCTGCTCGGCCTGTGTGTGGAGATAACACAGCTCTGACCAGCGAGCCTCTGACAAAACGGGAAGATTCTGGCGAAAGCTTGCCAACAGCTAAAGCCACTGCAATTTCAGTTTGTGTTTGAAGAGGTTTACAACAATCTTGGAAAAGGCTTTCTTGGTGTTAAAGCTGAGTCTGGCTGATGCGCACCCCCTTGAGACTTGTTTGTGAGACAGCTTCTTTGATGGCCTCAAACTCCCCTATATAGCTAGGGATGATCCTGGACTGATCCTGCTTCTAAGTGGGGACAGCGAGAGTCAGCACCACACCTGGTTTATACTGTGCTGGGGATTGAGCCCAGATGTGATCCATAGTTTAATCATCAGCTCGACACACACCCTAGATCCACCTGGATGGAGAGCCTCAGGGAGGTCTCCTCTGCAGCAGGCTGGCCTGTGAGGCATTGTCTTGAGTGCCTTAATTGATACAGCAGTTCTCAACCTGGGGGCCTCAACCCCTTTGGGGGTCAAATGACACTTTCACATGGGTTGCCTAAGGCTATTGGAAAAAAATTTATATTTATGTCATGATTTATAGCAGAGGTAAAATTAAAGTTATGAAGTAGCAATGAAATAATTTTATGGTTGGGGGAGTCACCACAACATAAGGAACCGTATCAAAGGGCTGCAGCGTTAGGAAGGTTGAGAACCCACTGGTGTAAGAAGACCCGCTCCCAGTGTGGACAACACCTTCTGGTAACATCCCAGTTAAAAGGACATGGGAGAAGGAAAGAATTTTGCTTCATGCTCATGTAGCCTTCACCTTTGCTGGCTGGATCATTCGTCCTGTTGGTGTCGCTGCTGATTCCCTCAGTGATACAAATGGCTTCCACTCAAGATTGGAGGACGGTGAGTCTCCAGGGGTCCTCTGGGCTTTTGGTGCCAGACTGGGACTGTTGAAGGCACCCTGTTTCACAGATTGAGCCACTACTGGGTTCTTGGCTTCTCCAGTGATTTCTGTACTACTCCAACTATATCATATAAGCCATTCTAATACATCCTCTTTTTAAAAAAATAATTTATTTAACTTTATTGTATGTGCATGAAGGCATCAACTCCCCTGAAACTGGAACTGCAGACAGCTGTGAGCTGCCACGTGGGTGCTGGGAACTGAACCCAGGTCCTCTGGAAGAACATTCAGTGCTCTTAACTGCTAAACCATCTTACCAGCCCCTCCAATACATCCTCTTTTAAGCATACATCCATCTGTCGGTTCTATTCCTCATGAGAAGCTGACGAATACATCAGACCTTTATATGTGCTTAGAAAGCACTCTACCAGCTGAGACCCATCCTCAGCCTAAGATTTATTTAAAGATTTTTAGATTTCTTGTGAAAGAAGTGCCCAGTGTTCTCTTGACATCTCTTCTGTGAAGCAGGAATGAGTAATATCCCTGTAATTAAGAAATGCCTGGCACCTGGGGTTGAGAAGCACCCACCCCCAGTGTCAAGGATGTACAAGTGGGCCACCCATCCTCCCGTTGAAGAGCTGGTTCCTATTTATATCTCTGAGTTGGTGGCCTCTGTGGTTTGCTGTGTCCTTTGAGTGCTATAATCAGTGTGGCACAACCGTGGTCCTCGTCCTATGAATAGTCCTGTCCCAAGTAGTTCTTACATCTCACGGGCACCTTCTCTACTCAGAATCTTAATTTTCTGATGAGTAATCGGGAGAGAGGGCAGAGCAGACTTTAAGTCAGCCCCATAATCGGATGAGTTATTTCTAGTTTCTCTAGCTGGTCCATCCTGCTGTGAAGAAGACAAGCGAAACTTATTCTCAAGGCTCCTCCTTCCCCTTCTTTTCGGGAAGTGAAATGGCTCATTTAGAATAGTTCAGAGGAGGACGATGCCAGTTCCTTCATTTAGTTGACTTTAAACTGCAATCTCTAGACCAGCAGCAGCATCACCAGAGCACTTAGAATATTCTAGAAAGGCAACTGATATTTCACTTTGACCTAGATAAACTTCATCCAAAGTGTGGCTCCCAGGAGAGAGAGAGAGAGACAGATAGAGAGACAGTCAGTCAAACAGAGAAACATACAGACACAGAGAAAGACAGACACACGCAGAGGCAGAGAGATAGAGACACAGAGACAGAGGCAGAGAGCGATAGAGACACAAAGAGACAGACAGACACAGAGAAAGACACACACAAGAAAGACAAGTGTTGCTCTAGCCAGAATCGTTCATTAGCACAGGAGAGACTGACCTGACTCCTGAGGGTAACACTGGGCTGAGACCTGACCCTATGTACTGCATGTAAGAACTCACCTATAGGTGTTGAGCCCACTGCCCAGGCCCCTGGAAATGGCTCTTGTCTACCCATGTACACACCAAGGAGAAGGGAAGTGGGACCCACTGGTGACGGAGAAGGTGCAGACTCCTGAAGATGGGCTATACATTGCACAGCCAGATGACTAGGATGAAACGCATTAGAATTAATTAATTAATTCATCACAGGCATTTCCGGAGGCTCATCCGCGTCATACTACTTTAGGGATTGTCAGTGTTGATTTTTATAAAGTTTAAAAGTCATTGTGCTGGTTTTTTGTTGTTGTTTTGTTTTTAAGTTTGTGTGTATGTGTGTGTGTGTGTGTGTGTGTGTACAAGCAGAGTCCAAAAAGGGTATTGTCTGATCTCCTGGAGCTAGAGTTACAGGCAGGTGTTCATCAGTCACCAGTGGGATCTTGGACAGCTTCTTGGTTTTGGTTATTATGAATTCTATGATCATGGGTTTATAGACTTATCATTGAGATCCTGATTTCAGTTGTTTTGGGCTTATATCCAGAAGTGGTTGCTGACTCACGTGGTAAATGTATGCTTAATTTTCTGACGAACCTCCGTACTTCTCCCCTCCTCTCCCCCTCCCCATCCCTTCTCTTCCTCTACTTTATTTTTATTCATTCATTAATTCATTCACTTATTTATTGATTGATTGATTGAGTCACTATCTCACTATGTTGCCCTGACTGGCATGGAACTCACTATACAAACGGAGCCAGCTTTAAACCCAAACTCTCAGCCATCTCCCTACTTCTGCCCCCTGAGTGCCAGGATTGAAGGCATGAGAAGCGGCATCTTCCCTGGCTCCATGCTGGCTTTTGTAGCAGCTGCACTACTCCACGTTCTCACCAATCATGCATGTGGATTCTAATTTCTCTATATCTGCACGATACCTGTTCCTTTCCGGATTTTGTTTTGTCTCTCTTTGTTTTTATAATAGCTACTGTTATATGTATAACAGGGAATGGATAAAAAAATGTTATACTTCGGTGTTGGAAAAAGCACCGAGTCCAAGGTCTCACGTTATCTAAATGGAAGTCTTCTGTTACGTGCTACTAGACTGGTCAGGGAATTACACCGGAATTAGAGTATAGACTGGATGCTTTCTCCAAAATATCCCGATGCTCTTAATAAAATAGAATTAAATAGTTCCCTTCCCCCCAGTCCCAAAATGTCAACTGAATTGCAGTAAGTCAGATTCTGAATGCATAGCCTCTACTGAAATATAAATGTAGCACAGTTGTCCCTTGCTTCTAGGAATTTGACTGGGGAGTTTGTCACTTTGTTCTGGTGCCAGTATACCACACACTCAGTAGAAAATATCCTTGAGATTAAGGATTTTGATCTTTTCCCAGGCTAGTGTCATATGGCCAGATAGTCTTGAGAAACCAGACAGAGGCAGTGAGTCTCAGGGCCCAGACAGCCTCCGATCACCAGGGCACATGCGAAAAACCCTGCAGCATCCTGCTGCTAGGGAGCATGCCCGGTAGGTGAAAGATGCTGTGTGCACTTCCTTCTTTCCAAGTATTCTCTGAGTGCTGCCCTGTAAGTCAGGGGCACCTGTACTGCCCTTCCTATGGGACTTCACAGCCGCTTCAAGAATGGGACCTGTGCCCCAGAGGATTTATCTTCCTGTATTTTGTGAGCTCCATGCTGGATACTGTGTCTGATGCTGAGGATGGAGAAGCATCAGCCATCTGTGAATTTGTGCAGTGCTCTCAGGCACAGTAGGGAATGGGTTTAGCAGAAACGGCTGCTGCTGCTGCTTCTTCTTTTAAAAAGAAAGAAATTTCTTAACTTATTTTGTGTGTGGATGTGTGTTCACATGTGTGTGGGTGTATGTATCAGTTTATGTGTGTGCATATGTGTGTAGAGACCCCAAGTTAATGCCTGGCATCTTCTTCAGTCTCTCTTTATTTTATCTATTATGGGCAGCTCTCTCTCTTTTTCTAAATCCAGAGCAATCCAATTCCAGCTACTCTAACCCACTTGCCCAGAGAACCCCTGTCTCTGCCTCCTGAGTGGCTGCCATTTTTACCTGGCCTTTATTTATGTGGGCGCTGGGGACCTGAGCTTCAGTCCTCATGTTCTCATGACAAGTGTTTTATCTACCGTGCCATCTCAACCCAGAAAATGATTTTTAAGTAGGAATTTGCTTGGCTGTTTTTACCATGCTCTGCTATCTTCATTTGCTTCAGAAAAGAATGGAAGATATTCACTGGTTTTGTTTCATATACTAAATATTAACTCGTGCTTACACTCTCTGGCAGTCCTTGGGGAAGTTGAATTACTCTCATCTTACTGACAGGAAATGGGATCTCTGCTGCTAAGTTCTTTGAACACAGTCTGGAGCACGTGGAGGGGCTCAAGAGAGGAACAAGAGCCACCATGGGCCAGAGTCATACTCTTCTCCAGCATTTTCCTGATCCTGCCTTCCAGTATGGTCCCATAAAGATTCATCACTGATTGCATGGCTGTCTCTGGCTTGTTCTTGTTTGCCTTCTGCTGTTCTTGCAGATCTAACCCAGGCCCTTGCACGTGTTAGGCAGACCAGACCTTCCAGGTACACCCCGGCTCTTTTTTTCCATTTGAGACAGTCTCACTAAGTTGCCCAGGCTCTTCTTGAACTCACCCTGTAGCCCCAACAAGCTTTGAACATATGATCTTCCAAATTGATCCTCTCCTGTATTGGGGCTGTGAGGCCTGTGCCCTCAGGCTCAGCTAGACTTAATCTTTTAAAGTGGATTTTACGGTGAATATAAAGGCAACTAAAATTCCTCATATTTTACTTCTACATTTCTCCTGATCAACTCTGGAAGTCTATGGGCTGGCAAATATTTTGACTTTATAATTGTTTCTTTCTAATCATGTCAAGCATGGTTACATCTGACATGAAGCAAGTATACAGACTTAAAATCTGGCTTATGGGTAACTTATTCAGAGGAGGTTGTTGTTGGACTCTGAAGTGATCTGCGTTTCAATGCACTTCTCCTCTCGAAGCATGATCCCTTTTAGATGGGAGTTCTGTCGTAACCTGTGAACATTCCATTAACACTTTGGCCTGGAGCAGTTTCTTTCCAGCCAATTTATTCTGGTTTCTCTCTGTGCTCTTGAGACTTTAAATGGCTAACATTGCAGGAAAAGTACACGCTGGGACCATCTGGTGTGTATCAAGGTGACTGAGTCTCAACTCATTTCATGGAATGTTCCTTTCTGTGATTGCACATTCCCCTCCCCCCACTGGTATCTCAAGCTCTGCACCTTTGCATTGAGTCAAGGTCACCATTTCTCAGCTTCTAGCTCCTCCTTGTATAAATGGTGATAACCTTCATTTTCCCCACCACCATTGTAAAATCCCATTGTAAGCAGGTAGCTCTTAGTCACTGCTGCAAGAGGACACTAATAATACAAGCAGTGTGGCTCTGGGAATTATCTTATTTGTCAGGGCCGGCTGGGTTGCAGAGTCTTGGGAAGGCCGGTGGGACTTTAGGCTGGTTGGTGACGGGGATTTGTGCTGGCTCTCTCTTTTCTGTCGTGGCTGCCTGAAGCTGCCTGGGTGGGTAAGCCTCAGACAGCCTTTGGTCCCCAGCGCTGTTTGCTTTGTGTTGTGAGCCAGGCAGAGTGTGCTGGCGGGAAGCTGCTCCCTGAGGAGGCACCCCGTCTGTGAGACCCCTTGTGCTTTTCATTTCATTTTCCTTTATCAACACAGAGGATTGCTTTCTGCCCTAGCTAACTCTTTCTGAGGGCTACAAGGGTGAGAGGCTACAGTCTACAAAAGCTCACAGGATTTCAGGAGCCTGAGTCAAAGTTCCCTGAGTATTCACCTGAGAGACGGTTTGCCAGGCCAACTGCTGGAAATGCAGGGGTGCAGATCATTCTCTAAAATGACATTGCTATATCTTCAAAGTGGTTTCTTCATTGAGATTTCACTTGAGGACTCGAACATGTTTGCTCTGTGAAGAAGGCGACTGGGATGGCCCCTGACTGGACAGTTGAAACCCTGCCTTTCTTTCCCTTCATGGCATGGGAAGAGAGCATTCTAGGTCAGGGTTGGCCCACTATAATTCATCCCGTGTGACTTTCCAATGAAAGTAGGGCTTGTGTAAGGAAAAGGGCCAGGGCTGAAGTATTGGTTCTTTTAGCTAGATCTTGAACCACGAGCCACCTGGGTAGAACCATTGGTTCTTTTAGCTAGATCTTGAACCACGAGCCACCTGGGTAGAACCAGTCTCTCTCCTCATGGCTGTTCTGTGAGAACTAGAGCAGCTTCCCCCAGGCTGTCTGCACTGCCTTCTTCAGTTGGAATTTCAATCTTCCCAATGACCAAAAAGGTATGTCTACAGGTACAGGGAGTGGGTGCCTCTTGCCTAACGAACGAGTGACTTTTTCTTTGATGGGGCGATTCTTGGGGGGTGGGGGTCATAGAGCCTGGGATTCATCACAGATTCTTGAATTTCCCAAGTCAAGTGTTCTTCAGGACTTTAGAAGGACTTACGCAAAGCTTGTTTGTATGGTCACGGGGTCTGTCACAGGTGTTCTGTAAATACCACGTGACCTAATGAATGAAACATAGAGTCCCTGAGTGGTTTCATAGTTGATCCTTAATGGCCGTGTTAGTCACCGAGCCCTAAATTTGTTCCCCCACCTGATATATCTAGATTCAGTTCTAGCGACTTAGGGTGATGCAGTAAACAAAATGGGCTTTTGTTCTGTGGGACCTTCTCATTGTGCTGTGGTCCATAGAACATGGATTCTAGGTGCAGGGCATGTCCTAACTGCAGTTTGCCCGTAGGAGCTGTCACTACATCTCGTGTTAATAGATTCATTTTGATGAATGATTTGGGAAGGCATGAAGTGACAATGCTTTCAATCAATGTACTAGAGACGGGTGGAAGTCTTTCTGTGTTTTCCTCTCATTGCAGGACAATCCCACAATCAAAACTGGCTGAAGGCAGCATTATTTTGACTGTTTAGTTCTTTGTGCTTCTCAAAATAATTCCAAAAGGCCAGTAATAGTCTTAGACTTTAAAATGTACATTTTTTTTGTAACTTGTTTACCATGCTCATTCTTTTAGGATATATTTCAGCTACTTTTATCTACATTTTCTGTGGATCGACTTCAGGTTTTCCCTTGATCTTAACGTCTACTATTGAGAGCCTGGCGTTGAGGCAGTAGAGAGCCGAGACTGAGGTCAGATGACCTGGTTCAAGTCCTAGTCTGAATTGGTTTGGGATAAAAGTGCACACTTGTGTTAGACTCTTTTCAAAAATTGAACTGGGAAGGAGAGACGATGCTTCTGTGGCCTAATTCCATCTAACGGAGGTGAGGAGGCCCAGGAACTTGCAGTGGGTGGCAAGAGGCCTATTCTTGTTGATGTGGTCCTGGGAACACTTTTCTCTCAGTACACCTGGAAACAGAGCACCCTGGGGAAAATGGCTGCTGGGTATCTTCAGTCTACAAGGTTACCTGTAGCAAGGAGCTGAGATTCCAAACCGAAGAGGTGGAAGGGAAGGATGAAGTTGAGCTATGGTGTGTGGAATCTCCCTGGAATTGGTGCTCTTAAAAAAGGTGTAGAATAGGTTTTAAAAAATGAATTTTTCAAAAGTAGAGAAAGGAAAATACCAGAGGGGCCAATGCTTAAGTGTTCATATTCTGTATCTCTGGGCATGGTGCCATTTATTGATTGGAAAGACTTTGTCATGAGCCATATCTTGGTAGAAGGAAAAAGAAAATATTTAGAAATCATAGAAGTTATATTTCTGACTTTTGCTCTTTTACTTCCTTGAAAGTATACCTTTATCTTCATACTTAAGGATATAGAAGAATATGTGTGTGTGTATTTACACATACAAATATACTTATATATAGTTTCATGCTTAAGGATATATACACACATGTGTATATTTTCAGTAATATTTGTTAATATGTTTGCTTATCATTTTGGCCAGCGTACATAAAGCTGTGGCTTGGCCGCTCATACAGTTCTGCTGTTTACAGTATTCCTAAGTGCACACCTTCCCACTCTGCCCCACCCTGTCCCGGGGCGTCTCTTCCTATGACAAGATCCCCCCCCACACACAAGGATCAGCCTTTTCCATATTCCCTTTAATAATAATCTTGTATTTTGAAATACCACATGGTGAACTGAGTCTCTATGTCTTTGTTTTAAATTATCTGAAAACCATTTGGCTTAAACAGCCGTGGTGTTTCAGAAAGGCCCAAACGACCTTTCTGTACTTTGAGAGTTTAATCCAGAACTGCTGCCAAGTACTTCTAGCAGAACGAGAGAAGTCACATGGTCACTCAAACCTTCTTGCAGATAACTGTAGTAAAAACAGAATAAAAAAAATAATTCAAAGTAAGAATCCTCAACTATTTAAAGATACGGGGAAACCACAGGACAGATGAGAACAGGGGGGGATTATTTTGATATAAAACAACTGGCCTGTGACACAAAGATGGGGACTCTGAACTGATGCATGCTGGCCCAGCAGCACCTGCTTGCCGCATCCTTATGAGGCCATAGCCAAAGCTCTGCCTGAAGGAACCCAGGGACTGGAGGTCACAGTTGGAAAACCACTTGCAAATTTAATGTTGGGTTATATTCTTGCTTGTAGCACTGGGGAATTGGACCTGGGACCTCATGCATGCTCTGCCATGGAGCTGCATCCTCATCTCACCTGGAAATTAAAAAACTTATCATTATCTTTAACTATATGGTTGTGCATGCAAAACAAAATAAACACTAGGAAAAGAAGATTTGAACAAAGGAAGAAAAAATAGATAACAAGGCATATTGGAAGAGAGCTGAACATCACCCTATCAGTTATATTTAATATTAATTGACTAAACTCTTCAATTAAAAAGCACAGTATATCAGACTAAGAAATGGTAAAACCAACTAGTGCTCTCTACAGTTATAATGACGGGATAAATTGCAACGTCAGGAAGACTGGTGAGAGACAGTAAGAAGGCACATGTTTCAAAACCAGAAATCTTACAGAATGTTTTCTCACTGCAAGTGAGTTAAACTAAATTAAACTATGGGGCAAAACACCCCACATATCTAGAAAATAAGCAGAAAGGGGATGAGATATTTTAAATTCAATGATAATGCAAACACAGTCTGTCAGATTAATAAGAAATAATTGAGGGGCTGGAGAGATTGCTTAGTCTGTATGTGTGCATGCGTGGTGACCTGAGCTTGGGTCTCTAGCACCCACATAAAAGAGCATGAGGGTAGGTGTCAGTGGGGCGGGCAGAGAAAAGCAGGTCATCAGAGCTTACTGGTCAGCTGGTCTGTCAATCAGTTTCAGGTTCACTGAAAGACCCTGTGTCAAAAAAAAAAAAAGGTGGAGTATGATAAACGATGCCTTAGTTTCTTCTCTGTTGCTATGATTCCTTGTCAAAAGCACTATAGGAGAAAGAGGGTTTATTTTGGCCCACAGTAGCAGATGGACAGAGACCAACATGGTAGTGAAGACATGGCAACAGGAAGGGAACCCATGGTAGCAAGAGGAGGAAGCTGGCTGATGATGTTATATCCCCACACAGGAAAAGAGAGAAGAGGAGGAAGGTCCACTGAGAGAACAGGAAATGTGGCCAAGTTATAAACCCTCAAAGCTCATCCCCCAGAGATCCACTTTCTCCAGCCAGGCTCTACCTCCTAATGGTCCCAAACCTCTCTGAACCTCACTGTGAGCCAGGGACCAGAACCTATGGGAGACATTTCACATTCAAACCACAGGAGGGAACTTCACCCTCTGTTTGACCTCTGTCTTCTAATCCCTCATGCATATACATACACATACACATATATACAGGTACATACATACACGTACAACCCCTACCTCCCACAATTTAGGGCCTGGAAATGTTTCTTGGTGGTAGAGAGCTTCCCTAGCATGATCACACACACACACACACACACACGCACACACACACACACACACACACACACACAAGTTTGAGACTTGGCCTCATATTCCCAAGAATAACTGAAACTTGCTGTGCAGCTGAATATGACCTTGAATTTTTCTACATACTGGCTGCTGGGATTATAGCCATGTGCCACCGCACCTGGGGAATACAGTGCTGGAGACTGAACCCAGAATTTTATGTATGCTAGGCAAGCGCTCTGTCAACTGAGTCACAGCCCCAAACCTTGATACATGATATTTATGTGTGTGTGTATACGAGATGCATATATATGTGTATGTATATATACATATTTTATACAAATATATTTGTATATAACTATACATACCTATTTTATATATATATTATATATGTATACCCATATATATTTGGAAGGCTTCAAGACCGTGTTTCTCTGATTAGCTCTGAATGTTCTGGAACTCACTCTGTAGACCAACTTAACTTGGCCTGGAACACACAGAAATCCACCTGCCTCTGCCTCCTAAGTGCTGGGAATTAAAGACATTTGCCACCAATGCCTGGCTTATAGTCCATATTTTTCACCATCCCCAAGAGTCATTTTGGACGTTCTGAAGCCGAGAGGAGAAGAAGAAGGTCGTGATGAGTTAACTCTGCTCAACTGTTTAGTGGGGCCACACAATAGGTGGATGCGTCTCCTGTGGATCAGACTCTGCCCTCCATGATGTGAAGTGATGCCCCTATAAAATTCCAAATCCTTCAGTGTCCCTCACAGGCGACAGAAACCACTTATAATTATAGTCATCAGAGCACCATGCCGTCATCTATTTTGTTTCCTGTCAGGGGTGCATTTTTCTGATCTTTATTTTTACCCACTTCACGGGCTTCCTAAGACAGCTTGTTCTAGTTATCATTGTTTCTTTGGAAGTACCCAGCTAGCAGGGGACGTAGAAGGATTGCCAGATGTTTGTAATGGTCAGAGAGTAAGCCATATAAGCGGCATAGACAGCATAGACCAGTGGTTCTCAACCTTCCTAAGGCTGCGACCCTTTGATACAGTTTCTCATGTTGTGGTGATCACCAACCATAGGATTAGTTTAACTGTTGTTTCATTAGCTCGAATTTTTCTACTGTTATGAATTGAATGTAAATATATGTGCCTTTTCATGGTTTTAGGTGATCCCTGTGTAAGAGTCAACCCCCAAAAAGTAGTGACCCACAGGTTGAGAACCTTTAGCTGGGCAGTGGTGGCTCACAACTTTAATTCCAGCACTCGGGAAGCAAAGACAGACAGATCTCTGTGAGTTCAAAGCCAGCCTGGTCTATGGAGTGAGTTCCAGGACAGGCTCCAAAGCTACACAGAGAAACCCTGTCTTAAAAAACCAAGGAAGGAAGGAAGGGAGAGAGGGAGGGAGGAAGGAAGGCAGGGAGGAAAGAAGGAAGGAAGGAAGGAAGGAAGGAAGGAAGGAAGGAAGGAAAAAAAGCATCCCTCTAGAGGCCATGCCTAACTGCACAGGGAGCATGGAGATTTAGCCCTCTCATGAGCTTAGAAGACAAGAAATGGAAGAGGCAGGTGTTGCCTAATGATTGGAAGTGTTCTGGGAAGTGGGTCCTTGGTGGTTTCATCTTGTACAAGCACCTGTGGGATGCACTCACACAGACCTGGGCTGGGTCGGTTTCTTGACCTGGCTTCTTGATGCAGTTGAGGAACAGGGTAAACATGAGCTGTGAGACTGAGCCAGCGTTCACCCAGGATATGGTGCTAGAATAGATATTTAAAAAAATGCATGCACAACACTGGGCAGCAGCGGCACACACCTTTAATCCCAGCACCTAGGAGGCAGAGACTGGTGGATCTCTGTGAGTTCAAGGCCAGCCTGGTCTACGGAGTGTGTTCCAAGACAGGCTCCAAAGCTACAGATAAACCCTGTCTCAAAAGATAGGCCACAAACAAGCAAACAAATATGAACATAGGTCAAGTTTACATAGTAAAAACATGGTAAATTCAAATCAGTACCATTGCTGCTACAAAGTATTGCCTCTGTTAGCAGTATGTGTAACTTTCCTACACCTACCAACACAGGAGAATTGCTTGGGACAGTATTGCCATAGTTACCAGAGGAGGAATGTTTTGAGCCAAGGAGTTTTAGTGGCTACCAGATGATCACAACTAGCTGTAGGCCTCAAAGATGCTCATCCAATAGCTGGACAGTATGTGTCTGTGACCCCAGCACTTAGGAGGTACAAGGAGACACTTGGCTACGTAGCACTTGAGGTCACCCTGGGCTACACTTGCACCAGTTTCAATAAATAAACAGTGTTCACCAAGACACATTGAAATGAATTGATTTCATGTTAGACACTGTCTGTTTTGAAGGATTTCTCTCATTCTGTTTTTATATTCACTTCCTGTTATCTCGTCTTAACATTTGTATAGGGAGTTACAGGAAATCTTAGTCTTACAAAAATATTTAGATATTGTCAATTCACTAGCACGTTAAAGGACTACTACATTAAAATATCTATTACTGTTCTAATCAGTGATTAGATAGATTTTCTGTAAATCTATATAGGATCATGTCTCAAAAAAAGAAACGTCCTGTCAGCCTGTAGATGGCAGTGTGGCTTCGTGCTTTGAAGTGAAGGGGGGGGGGCGGCGAGGAACCGGGGACCGTTTGTCTCCACAGCAATCTGGCACGATTAAGGAAAAATGACTTCATATCTCATTTAGAAAAAATACATTTTAATAAGCAGGCAGATAGGTTCTAACCGAGTCTTGAGCAAGCATCTCTTCCTTGTTTGGAACCCATACTCGGTCATCTTGGCTCCCTGGTTTTACCTGTGCTTGAGAATGGCAGTTTTCTGAGTCTCCTTTTCACCTTGTGTTCCCTGTCTAACTCAACTACTCGGCCATGAGCGCTTCAGTTTACAAACATCCAAATGTTTTACTATTCCGTCTTTTTAAAGTATATGCATGTTTTAAGAAATTCCGTGTGATCGATGATGATAACATGCATGTACCCATGTGCGCATGGGCACATGCACAATCCCCCATCCCCATCCGCTCCCATTTGTCCCAGCTGCATGGTCTATTATGTTAGGAAGTCTGGCATGTCAGGGTTGGGATGTAGTGTGCTAGTCCAGCATGCGAGAAGCCCCGGATTCCATTCCCAGCACATATAAAATTGGGTCTGAGGGCACACACCTATAATCCCAGTACTGGGAAGGAGAGGCAGGAGGATCAGAAGTTCAAGATCCTTCTTGGCTACATAGTTGAAGTACAGATCCTACTTGAAGGAATAAACAAGCAGAAAAGAAGACTTGATGGAAGACCCCCTACCCCCGCTGGCTCTCCTGCACTCCCTGTCTGCTGTCACTTCGTCATCTACTGCCGAGTGGCTTCGGCTTTGCTCTGAGCACCCCACACAGCATCTCTTGGTAAGGCCAGCAGGCATTCTAGATTCCTTTCCATTGCTCTTTGCACCTTCCTTCCTGGCACTTCTTGGCTGTTTGTAGTCTGGGCCCTCCCACACTCTGTCACCTCCCTTTCCCAGAAGAAACACTTCCCTTCTCTGCTAAGCTAAGTGTTGAGGTCCCTTGGGTTACAATAGTCTCGGACAGTTTTCCTCCATTCCCCAAATTAACCCGTTGGCTTTCTCCACCCGGGAGTGCGCATGGGAGTCTCCATTCCAGCCAGCGACATGGACCCCAGACTAGGACACTCGTCTTCCGGCCGGTTTCCTTCTTCTTAGATTTACTTTCTTTCAGTCCCTTCTTCATGTTTTCCTCTCAGAAAAAAAAATAAAGTAAAATAAATAAGCAAATAAATAAATAAAAAGGCAAACTCCCTTCTTAGGATGCTCCCAGGGTTTTTCGTGGCTCAATAAATCCTAAAGCTTCAACACTGTCCTGTGTAATCTGAGCCCAGTTTGAGCATTCTTCCTCACCTGGTGGACTCCGGCCTCAGCAGGCTTTTATCACAGGCTCTTGGCAATTGGCCTCAGACCTAGGGATGCACCATCCTCTCCTTCTGGTGTTCTCATGCAGCCCTGTGCCCTTTCATCCAGGCCCACTGTTAGCCGCATGTCCCCACCAGCTCCTCCCCATCCCTGCAGGTGCCCTGGGGTCAGGCTCTCATCTCAGTTCACATCCATTTCAGCATCTTTCCCCAGATCTGGCTGAGGGCAGTTTTGTGCACTGCTGATTTCTGCTCTGTGAGAGGCCACATGGTGGAGACTGACCACCTGGCTCCCTGTTTTAGTCTGGTTTCCAGCAACATTCCGGGGGCAGCCCAGGAGGGCATGCACCTTCGGAGAACGGCAGGAAGCAAGTGCTTCAGGCATGTCAAGGGCAATACTGTTCATTTTTCTGAAGTTTAACATTCTCCCTGGGTATTCATTTTTTAAGGCAAATAATGGCAAAAACAAAAATACTGTTCTGAGAGATTTGTATGAGACCATTCATGTACAAATGAACTTTTTAGAATATCAACTGTCTTATAACTAGTAGCTTAAAAATTTTAAGATCAATGACTTTTTTTTTCTTCACAGAATGGGTACACATCTTAAATTTTGATTTGTTCTTGATGATGCCTAGTAGCTGTGGCTAGTATACATTGGATGGTGTGGTGGGACATTTTCTTTGTCAGCTCGACTGGATTTAGAATCACCATGGAAACACACCACTGGGTGTGTTGGTAAGGACGTTTCCAGAGAGGGGTGACTGAGGAAGGAGGACCCACCTTCGATGTGGACAGCGCCATTCCACAGGCTGGCATCCTGGAACAAATGAAGAGGAGAATTGAGAATGGGCACCACAGCTGCCCTTTCTGCTCCCTGACCACAGAGTCAATGTGGCCCTTCAGATGGTGACTCAGAGCAAACCCCTCCTTCTTTTATGTTGCTTTTGTCTTGTATTTTTATCACAGCAGCAATAAAAGCAACCAATACAGATGTCCAAAGGGAATTTCAAATTCATTTCATTAGGACCTAGGAAATATATGTAGACAATTCACCCACGTTTCTATAAATATTCTCAAATTCAATGAAAGGCATTAAGATACTTGGATTAAAAAAAAAAGCTTATCATTTTCCCAGTAATTAAAATGCCAGTCCTAATCAACCCCGTAGACCACAATTGCTCCTAAATTATACCTGAGTTCTGTGTCTAAATTTGAGCGGCCTGAGAGAACAGCAATGACTCACCATTTTTCTAGCTAAAACTGTCTTAAGTCGGGCCTCTATTCAAGCCCATTTTTCTAAATCAACATCCATGGGTAGCTGTTCTCACTGATTGGAAAACTGTCTGTCCGCATAATGTGTATTGAACACCTCCGTGGTCCATGACTCACCGTTCCGCTTGATGCGAGACGTGCTCATCTCTCTTCCTTTATCTAATCTGCAAGAGGAAGCGTCTGCACGAAGAGGGTCAGCATGTGTGTGCAGAGTTATTCACCAAAAGCGAGGCCCCCGGCTGCATTTGGAAGGACCCTGCTGGGCTTGGGATTACTCTCATCAATCTCCCTGCCGCATTTTCTCCCCAATAGAAAATGAGGTACTTTAAAAGATAATTATACCTTTATTTGGCTCAAAGAACAATTTCTAAAGCCTTCTGGTCTGATTTAGAGATGTCTTTATTCATCTTAGGAACTGAGAAATGGAGGGAAAAAAAATCTTCATGGCTAGCCAGCAGAAATTACCGAAAAGTCTGTATGTGTGTGTGCACGTGCATGCATACACATGATGTGGAAGCCATTTAAGAGGTACATGGGCAGCACAGGGGTGGTGGCACAGGCTGCTAATGCAGTACTGTGAAGGAGGAGACCAGAAGAACACAAGTTCAAGGCCAACCTCAGCTATATAGAGAGTTCAAAGCCAGTCTGGGCTAGATGAGACCATGCCTTAAACAACAGAGAAGAGTAGAAAGATATTTAAAGCAAGACAAGGGTCAAGTACATCTACCATGCCTGCTTATTGTTAGAGAAGACCCACAGTTTTCTCTAAAAGATTCTATCCATAGATGGGCCATGCCTGCCCAGCCAGTGACAGCCCTAATATGTGAAGACCAAACAAAGAGAGTGGACCTCATATATTCCGGCTTCTCTGGAGAAAAACGCAGAAAAACAAAGCAGAAATTGGTCGGATTTTTCTTTTTCTGTTAGGGCTTTTTATTTGATTTCTCCTGGCAGAAAGCATACTCAACTCAGGCTTAGCAACACATGGAAAATGGCTCATGAAGCTCAACGGCCCAGTGGGCATTATTGTTAGATGGGGCTGGATAGTAACACTCACTGTTACCACATCTGTGTCTTTCCCTGTGGTCCAGCACATCTTCCCTTTCAACAGGCTTTTGTTGCATGTAGGCAAGACGAGGCGGAACCCACACACCATTATTATTAGTGGTATGTGCCTGTAAGGGGGGGAAATCCCAGTTATTTGTTTATTTATGTATTTATTTTTGCAATGTACACTGAGCAAGACAAGTGTACAACCGCCTGAGAACAATTCTTCTGAAACTGTAGGAGGGTGGAAGGGATAACTCCCTCACTGACCTCCAGTTGACCTCCAATCTCACCATGTGGCTAAAAATGACACTGAATACTTTAGTGTATTATATTTGAATTTTCTGTGACTCCTTTGAGTTTGTAAAGGTCTTTGTGCATGTATGCATGTATATGGTATGTTTATGTATATAGATGTATGTGTGTGTATGATGTATGTATGTGTTTCAAATGCAAGTATGTGCATGTAGGTCAGAGGTCAACCTCGGACGTTATTCCTCACCATCCACCTTGTTTGAGACCAGGTAGGTCTCTGTTCACTACTCTGCATGCCAGGCTGACTGACCCACGAGCTCCCAGGAATCCTCCTGCCTCTGCTCACATCTCACAGGAGGCTCACTGGGATTATAAGTTATGCAACCACACTTGACTTTATGTGAGTTCTGAGATTTGAACTCAGGACCACACAGTTGCACACAGCAAATGCTTTTTCCTACCGAGCCACTCTTGAGTTCTATCAGGGCATGTGGTTGTATGGTTGGAGGCTGTGCTACTGAGTGTGAAGATACCACGGATTGTTGTCTGCTGACAAACATGGGTTTCTGTCCACGATGACTCTTGCCTTTCCAAAGTCCACTCCTCTCAAGGGAATAAAGCCTCCGTGGTGTGTTCTAAAGCCTCTCTCCAGTGCCTTCTCTCAGTGCCTCCTCCAGTTCTCATCTCCTTCCATGCCCTCGCCTGTCACCTTCTGTGCCTTTCCATTCATTAACGAATGGATGCTCACAGACTCCTGGAGCAGGGATGTTCCCATCTTGTTTTGCTTTTACTTATTTTTACTTTTGTTTGGTGTTTAGGATCAAACCTAGTGCTTTGTGGGTGCTAAACATGGTCTCTACCACAGAGCTAGGCCATGGCCCTGCATCTTGTATTTTTATCCAACTTGACAGTTATGTTTTAAAAGTTAGAATGTAAAACATTTGTGTTGAAATTCTTATTATTAAGATTTTTGATATGACTTGGTTCATATATATTATTTTGTTATCTATTTAGTATTTGATTTACATACACACAGAGTTTTTTTTGTTTTTGATATAGGGTCTCTTGTAGCCAAAGAGGACCTTAAACTCTGGTGTTTTTTGCCTCCGTCTCCCAAATGCTGGGAGTACAAGTGCGTGCATCCATACCTGGCCAGCTCACATATTTATTAGTATTTCTCTTTTCTTTCTTTTGGAATAACTATCTTCATATTTTATATTATCTCATTTATTAGCTCATAACTATAAATTTACACATTTAATGTCATATCTTTGGACAACATATTGCCATGATTAGAGCCTTACAGTTTTGCTTGCTTACCCAGCTTTCTACTTATTTTTATGTTATTAATTGTATATGTCATACTTTTATGTTACAAAGTTAGATGGATACAAAATATTTTATATTTATATTTATGCTTTTCGATAATACCGCTTATATTTTTCATCTACTTACCATTCAAGTGTTTTCTGTTGTCATTGTTGTTTTTTCGTTTGTTTCTTTCCTCCAGGTTTCTTTTGTTTGCTCAAAGTCTGGTGGCATTACATTTTGTAGCCTGATTTTCTTTCGCTCTCTAAAACATTTTATCATCATTTTTGCTGAACATAGAGGTCGATTTTTAGAAGTTGAAAGCCAGTAATTACGTTCCAGTTTACTTAGTTCCCAAGCAAAGTCTACGGTCCTTCTTTTTCTGTGATGGTACTTAATTTCATTTGCTTCTGCCTGATATAGAGTTTTCTCTTATTACCCTGTCTCTTCTTCTCCACCCCCTCTGTCTTTGCATGTAGCCCCAGCTGACCTTACACTGGAGCTTCTCCTCCACTCTATGGTTACAGGTGTGTGCCCCTAGACAAAAATATCTGACGCAAGGTCTGTCTTGTGTCAACTATTATGTTGGCTATCACAGGATCCTGCGGGAGAAAGAACGCACTTAACAGTGAACGACGTGGCATGGTGAGGGGATGTGCATTCGTCCCACGTGAATGGCCAGATATGAGGCTGGACTCATGAGATTTGAGGGGCCTGCCTCATTAGTTCATTTTACACATGTGTTCATTTAGTATTGCATCATTGTTATTCCCCAGTGATATCAAATATAATATACTATCACTCCATCTGCGTCGAAATCCTTTTACCTCTTTCTTATTTTAAGAGGTATACACTTGGGCTTGAGAGAGGACTCAGCTATTAACAGCACTGGCTGCTCTTCCAGGGGTCCTGACTTCAAGTCCCAGCAACCACATGGTGGCTGACAACCATCTGTAATGAGATCTGGTGCCCTCCTCTGGCATGTGGACATACATGGAGGCAGAATGTTGTACACATAACAAATAAATAAATAAATAAATCTTTAAAAAAAAAGAGGTATACACTTGGGCTTGAGAGAGGACTCAGCTATTAACAGCACTGGCTGCTCTTCCAGGGGTCCTGAGTTCAAGTCCCCGCACTCACATGTCCGCTCATAACTGTCTATAACTGTAGTCTGACAGGATTCAGTGCCCTCTTCTGGTGTGCAGATATGCATGCGGACAAAAACACCCATACACATAAAATGAGTAAATTACGAAAAGAGAAGTTTGCACTTATTTTCACATCTCCACTACTTCAAAAACCGTGTTAAAAATTTCATGACGTGAATCGGCTTCATGCCCTTCTGGTGTATACGCTGAAGTGAAATGATCGAATCAGAAGCTTTGTGAGCGTTGAGACCCTGCTCAGTACTGGATGGGCAGGCCACACCAGCGTTCCCCTGGTACACCCTCGATAGCGCTCTCTGTTTTGTTCTTGAGTGAGTTCCTACTGAAAGCGGTCACTCTGTGAAGTCCATTGCAGGGAAGAACTAAGAACAGCTTTTCCTCCTGATGTCTTACAGGGGAGTGACCAAGGCGACACATTTGGGATACTAGGCAGCCTTTAAAAAGAGGTGATCAAACCCCTTCTTAGGAAAAGCCCACAATGGTACATTACTTAGTAGACGTTTAAAGATTGTAGTTTATGAGAGGGTTGACGAGAACATGGGTCAGCAGGACCTAGGGACTGCTTACGGAGTCTGAAGCGTGGCACTCCATGGCACATTCATAGCTGGGGGCTGGCTGGCGCTCACAGAGGTGTTTGAAGTAAGAAGACTGTGAGTTTGGAAGCTGACAGTGAAGAATCCTGTGTACCCTGTCTCCCACATGCTGTGGGGAGGAGACCCCCCTTTCCGTCACAATCTCTTATCCCTGGACTTGTTCCTATCATGGGCCTCATTGAATCTAAGAGCTCACAGTCAACAGCTAAAGAACGGGAAGGTCCCTTTTGACTGCTGTCATCGTTGTGAGGACAGCAGGCTCGAGTCTGTGCGCACTGTGCGTTCAGCGGGTTTGCCCTCTCTTGGCTTCTCAGCAGCACACAGTGAGGTTCTGTTCCGCGGCAGGGCCTCTCTTACTGGGTCCGACGCTGCCCTGCAAACTCCAGGCTAGCTGCCCCCGACAAACTCCAGGCTAGCTGCCCCACATGCTGCTGGGTGAATCTTCTGACTTTGCTTCCCATCTCCCTGTAGGATGCTGGGACTACAGATGTGCCCTGCTGGCTTCTACCTTTTTATATGGGCTCTGGGGATCAGACTCAGGTTATCAGCCTTGTGTGGCAAGTGCTTTCCCCACCCGAGCTATACATTTAACAGTCTGCAGTAGTGTATATGAGCTGTGCAGAACAGTGGTTTCGCTACGATGTCACATATAGGGAAAAGTAGTTTGACTGTACTTACGCCTTTATCTCCAAATGTACGTTAATTAACAGCAGTGTACAGCTATTTAAGGTAACGATCTCATTCTCCAGCTCCATAAAGCCTTTAATAAACACAGTTAGTGGTTTAATTCTCATTTTGCTGTGATGCCTCTTAAATTTTCAGCAAACAATATTAGGTTATTTTGCACTTACCTTGTGTGCATAGCAGATATTTAAATTTGAGATGTTTCATTATACACTTAGTTAAGATGATATTAAATGACTGTCAGATACATCCAGATGTCCCTGACCTCTCTGGGTCCCCAACTGCTGTACTCTCATGGCTTTTGTCTGCTCCAAAATGGGAGGTAAAAGAAAAAGGCATCCAAGGCCATGTATTATATGTTATTAGAATATTATTAGTATGATACTTTATTTTTGTTTCAAAAGGAGCTCTTTAGTGTGATATTTTGAGTTTAAAAATCTAACAATTTCTCTATTGACTAAGAACATTCTGGGTTCTGAGTAACATGCTGTGCTTGAGAGTTGGGCCAATGCCTCCTCGTCATTTGGAGCCAGCTGGTAGAACGGGCTCATAGGAAATGCTCTATGAACGACTTGGGATCATTGATCTGACATCACACATAGAATGAGAGAATGAGAATCACTGTGACCAGTCCCGAAAGGCATGCTTCTAGGTCATTCTGCCCAGCTCTTCATGGACCTGTTTCCCATGCTCACTCTTTGGTAAAGCAGTCTGTAGTAGATTTGTGCTGTGGGTGCCAGCTAGTTGACTTTACTTGTATTGCAACCAAGTCGGTATCTGCAGAGCCTGCGGGGCAGCTCCGAATCTTCTCCAGACAGATGAACAAAACGTAGGGGAACCACCTTGGAATAATGAGGGTGAGCCCGTGAGAACTGCCTGCAGGTGCACAGCAGGATGGGTGTTTGGGAAGATGGGGGATGTACCTCAAAATGGGCTCTGTGTTACTGAGAGCTGAAACCTTCCTAACCAGCTGTTGTCCGATACTCAGGAATCATACTTATTTTTGAGACAGGGTTTCTCCTGGTAGCATTGTCTGGCCCGGAACTCACTATGTAAAATAGACTAGCCTCAAACCCACAGAATAACTCCACCTGCCTCTGCCTCTCAAGTTCTGTGATGCAAGGCATGTTCACTAAATTCATTATTAATTGATTTTCTATTCAGATATAAGAATGAGCTTGTGAGAGAATTTGAATACTTGACAATCTTTTATAAAAATATACTCAATTCACACATACATACAGACACACATTCTCTCTCTCTCATGCTATCTCCCTCCTGACTTGATATTCCTTTAAAAATTGTTATTGCTATTAAACCTCCTGACTCCATTAGTACTGAGCATGTGTGATTAGATGTGGGGCTGTCCACCGGGATGTGGGCAACCTTCCAGAGACTGACTGCATCCACAAAGAAAAGTGACCCTCTCTCTCTATTGACTGTCAATAGCTCCTCAGCTAGGGGTCGTGTTTTTGAAGCCCCTCCCCCCACCCATGTTGGACTTTTGGCTGACTTGGTGCTGAGAGCTGCTGCGTGTCTCAGCCCTGTTCTATCCGGAAGGCAGCATTTCCCAGCTCTCCTCCCCACCCTCCTGGCTCCTGCACTCTTTCTGCCCACACTTCCGAGGTGTTCCCAGAGCCTTGGGTGTGCTACTTTGTTTCTGTTGTCTGTTGTTTCCCTTGTCTGGCTCCAGAGATTTCACCCCAGTCACATAGACCGATCAAACAGAACCCCAATCCAAATGTAAGGTGAAACAACTTCCAAAGCAGTCAGAAGCTTCTCCATTGTTCCACCAGCGTAACTTGTGATACAGAGTGTAGGCTTTTAGTAAGCAGGCTTTAACAGAGTAAGCAAATACATTTCAGCCACAGCCTTCACGCCACCCAAGTAGGACATGGCCTCACTCAGGGCAGACTCAATTACACGGGGATGGATGTCTCTTCTAATGATCAAAGCGTTAGTGTTTCGTGTAACTCATGTCGTCTCTCTTTGCTCCTGTGTCAGCATGTGCTTGCTTTTGTGTTTGGTCCTCAGGCAGGCAGCCTTGGTAACACTAATTAGTCAAGAACAGCAGACAGTGTTCAGGTGCGGTGAACCATTTCAATTCAAGAGAAAATGGTCATGTGAGGAGTAGGTAGACTTGGATCTGCTTGCTTCGGGTGGCAGGGCTGTGGTGGAGATGGCTACAAAGATTCCTTGTAGGATGTCTTGCATCCCGGATTCCTTCATGCTACGCCAAACCTCTGCACCCTTCCTGCCTCTCATAGTAACAGAGGATCGCATGAGCGCTCTTGTTGGCATCAAAAAAAAAAACCTTGCAAGATAATTGGTTTCTCCTCACTCTGGCCTTTTCTGCCTGCACATACCAGCAACCCTGTTTTCTCCGCTACTAAAATCTAGCTCATTTCCATCTTTCTGTCAACAATGCCACTGCTGCTCTAAGTCAGGTCATTGTCTCTCACCTGGACAACCTCTCCAACTCGTGTCTGATCTGCTGTCACTACCATCCACACAGTCATGTCACTCTGTCCCTTTCTTTCCAGGACCTCATTTGTGTCCGGTTCCCACTTATCTTTCACACCATCTTAGTCTAACACCCAGTCCCTTTGCCAGCACACTGAAGTATTTCCTCCTCCAGGGTCTTATGACAACCACCGCTTCTCTTGGCCATCCATGTTTTCCTGCTCTGCCTCTGCCTCTTTCTGAAAGCCTCATGTCACACTCCTTCTCTAAAGGGGTTAAATCAGCTCCCTTTAGAGGGCGGGGTTTGCCTCAGGCGAATCCATGCCAATAAAAGGTGCGCGGAGAGGCGGCTAGTCCCTTTTGTTCCTCGCTACCTGTGCTACGCTGAAACTTTGGTTCAGTAAGTTTAACAATAAACTGGTAAATATTCTTTGATATCTGCATTGCCTTTATTTTGTGCCGGTACATCTGGCGCCTCCCCCGTGGGGCTTTGCCGAGCTTATATTGTATGGATACATCTATCATATCACAATGTACATTTCTACCTCTGGTACTATTTATGTAATAACATTGTTTACATTTGATAAGTAATGACATTGTTTACAAGTGAAGATCATTGTCTTCATACATTGCACAATTGTTTATTCCCTTAGTTTTCAAATTAGATAGGTATTGAGAATTACATGTTTGTCATATTATTTTTAGGTTAATCAGGTTTTTTAGATACATAGAGATTATTTTCAGTATAGATAGTATAATCTTCAGCTTCTTTGAAGAGCTGTAGAAAATGGCCTTTAATCTAACCTAGAATTCTGTGCCATCGAGACACAATTTACTCCTGGCAACACCACTCTACTCCCGAGAGAACGTTGAGCACCAAAGACACTCCACTGGGAGCTTGTCTTCCTGGCAGAACTGGCCTTTGGGTTAAGAAAAACCCATACCTCAACTACTGACTAAGATATAAACAGGATTGTCTTATCTTGCCAAGACAGGGTAGGATAATCCTAAGAAAGTTCCTTGCATTTGAGAATGGTATGTCAGTTATGTTAGGCCTTAGCCAAAGTTGGTTGACTCAACATTGCAAACGAGATTTTGGGTGATTGCCCAGGCAGTCAGTTGTCTCTGTCATTTGTTGCACATTTTGGATATCTCTTTTTTGTTAAGTAATATTTACTCCCTTCTCAGATCTTTGATGGAGTTGAAGATTATTTAATTGTAGTTACTCTTTAGCAAAACTTTTGCTCTCAATATTGTTTGTTATATTTATCATTTGTTATTATTGTTATAGTTATATTTGGTTTAGTTGTGTCTTATTTAGACAAAAGGGGGAGATAAAGGGGTTAAATCAGCTCCCTTTAGAGGGCGGGGTTTGCCTCAGGCGAATCCATGCCAATAAAAGGTGCGCGGAGAGGCGGCTCGTCCCTTTTGTTCCTCGCTACCTGTGCTACGCTGAAACTTTGGTTCAGTAAGTTTAACAATAAACTGGTAAATATTCTTTGATATCTGCATTGCCTTTATTTTGTGCCGGTACACTTCTCTCCACTCCTTCTGGAGCTCTGAGCTGCCACCTCACCCAGCCAGCCTGGTTCACCCATAGCCCGTGTTCATTGCATCCCTGGTGGACTTCCTCCACCGTGGTCCTGAGCCCTCCCGTGTCCTGACTTTGCCGAGTGTTTCCTGCTAGAACAGAAGTGATATGAACGCTGAGACCTGCCGACTGGTCTTAGTCATCTTATTGTCACATCAACATCTGGCGGCAGCAGTGGTGTGCTCACTGCACAGCTGTGCATCAGGCGGTTTGCAGTGCGCATGGGCTTTACAGCTCCTTGCAGTGTTTAAAAGGCAGACATGAAGAGAAGCATTTAGCTAGGTTGCTTCAGCTCTGACAGCATGTTTAATTTCTTCCCAGAGTGCTCGTGGGATATCCAGTACTCCTTGGAGCAAGCTGGGAATGAGGAGGAGGCAGGTGTCACGTCCTTTGACAGATAAGAAACTGACACTCAGATGTGCAAATTTATATGTGAGTGACACAAAAGGATCACAGAAGCATTCCTCTCCTGAAATGTGACACTTCGTTAAAGAAGCTGGGTTTTTACCCCGAGCTAGATTGCCCCACCATTGAAGAGAAAAGGGACCAGAGAAATAAGAAAAAAGCAAAATCAGATAAATAACAATATTAAAAAGAATAAGACCTAAACATAAGTGATTATCCTTTTGTGAACAGGGTTCATATGCATATAGGTATGTATGCATATATTGTAAGCAATTAATTTATTTGTGGTAGCTAGGGAAGTATATGTCCATTTTCATAAAAGCTTCAATTACATATAATTTATATTTATCACTATATTATATTGGATAGATATTTTATGTTCTGTGTTTTTTTTAATTGGGAAAAAGATCTCTAATGTATCATAAGTGTTCTAGCTAATCTGCTTTTGAATACAGATTTTGTTTGTCAAATACACAAAGGCATCCATAACATGGGTAATAAATGTTCCATGAGCTTTTTGGTCTCCAGACATCACCTCTTTGACTCTCTGTTGCTATGGATTTTCATTTGTATTCCAGGGAGCTTGGGTTGCCATAGAGAACGTGTGGTTGTAGAGGAGTTGCCATAACAACTGTCCGCCATTATGTGCTTTCCAGCGTCGGCTAGCTGGAGGTGACGACAGATAATGCAAATGGTGTTTATTTAGGAGCCCAATAACGAAAAATAAAACAAACAGCAGCCAGTGTGCCCCAATATTGCCATCAAATATTTAAAACATGATGCTTCCTACTCTTTATTCCATTAAATTAAGCAGCACCAAAAGAAAGCTCTCTAAAAAGCTGTGATTCAGCAGCCATTTAACTGCTGCTCTGGAGATACTAAAATTTCTAATGGCCTCAAATGTTTCTCGTGCGTATAAACAGCTCCGCATCAGATGAAGGACATTCTCATTTTCACCTTCACCTTCATGACCTTGAAGGGTATTGCTCAGGTATATGGGAGGGGGCAGCGACAAGAAAGAATGGTTTTGTCTTTGAAGTAGAACTCAGAAATAAAGAAGGGAAGGGAGGTCACTTGGTGACCCATTTTTCAATGTTGGTTTTCAAAAGAAAAAACAAAAACAAACAAACAAAGCCAAGCAGAGAGCTATTTTTGCTAAGAGAGAAAGTGCTAGGGTTGAAGAGAAACCCTGACCTGCTATTTGAAAGCATTTTGATGCATCGGATGCTGTAGGGTTTTTTTGGGGATTCCTGCCCCATGCTGTAGGGTTTGTTTTGGGATTCCTGCTCCGTTAGGCTGGGCAGGTTAGCCAGCTATCTGCTAACCTCTGTTCTTGAACACCCATGCTTCGTCTCAGGGCTAAGTACAGAGAGCACTGTGAACAGTTCAGCAGATCAGATCTCCCGAGAGAGAGGCTTTGAAAAGAAGGTGTATGTATTCTAAGTTTTCTGCTTTCATTCCTGTAATGTGTTAATTTTTTACCCCCAACTCCGAGTCTCCCTCTGAAGCTATGGGGACAGCTGGCTTGAAGCCTGCCTGCCTGCCTGCCTGCCTTGTCTCTCTCAAGGCCAGGTGAAGAGGCCAGCCCTCTTCAGCCATCTTACCCGGATGCTTGAGTTTTCTCCTGGGCCACATAAAACCATTTCCCTTCCGCAGCAGCGCAATCTAAACACAGAGTTGAGGGCTCATGGCTGGGGACTGTAGAGGCTGGGGAGCAGCTGCATTGCTCTCGATAACCCCAGGGACCTGAGAGAAAAATGTAAAAGGAGACAGCACATCCCAAATGTGGCTTGCATTGAAGAGGAGTGCTTCGATAAACAGGGGTGTTTAAAAAAAGTTGACTTCCGGTGAATGGATAGGTGGCTCAGTGGTTAGAGGACCTAGGTCAGGTTCCCAGCACCCACATGGTGACTCACAACAATCTGTAGTAGTTCCAGAGCATCTGCCACCCTCTCCGAGTCTCTTTGGACACTGTACACACATAGTGCACAGCTGTACATGCATGCAAACACCCAGGCACGTAACATGAAGCCTACTTTTTCATCTACTGTGCTATGATATCAACTTAGTTGCCTTTTACAAGGTAGAACATCAAGTAAAAGCAACAGTAAATTAACCTAAATTGCCACACATTGGGTTGCTCAAACAATGGCCAACTTTCCGCAGCATTGACATGCGGTCCTTGTGCTTGTATACATAAAAGATTAGCAATGTAGTTGACAGTATGAAGCTATGATGTATGTGTATGAAGTATAATGATGACTGGCAGTTTTAAGCTTAGTGTCAAACTCTTGGGCACTTAATGCAACCAAGGGTTAACTGTTAAGGATGCTAAGAGACCACCAATTTGTGTATTTTCTCTGCCACTGCCTGTCTCAGAGCAGTGGATAAAGAAGTGCTTCCGCCAGAAGCACTCAGTGTGGGGTCAAGTGGCTGTGAGTCCTGGCTCGAATCATATTGGCTGCATTATGCTGGGCAATTTAACTAACCTCTCCGGGTCCCCATTTCCTCATTTATAGGCTAGGATAGTTACAGTTACTATGTCTCACGTGGTTATAAGGATTGCATTGCCCTCTTTGCCACTGGCCTGATACATAGTAAGTACCGCTTTCATTAGGGGGGAAAGAAATAGAAGCGTTGAGGGTCAGAGGCACTCACTGATTATGACTGGTCACAGGGCAAGGTCTTGTCCAGTGTGAAGATTAATCCTCTCAGAGTAGTCAGGTAATTAATGCCCAAAGTAATGAACACATTCCGCTGGTCTTATTTTTTATTTTTTTAAATTGTACATAAGACATTAACACGGTGGCCTTTTGCGCACTATTCCACTGCTCCATTACTACCGAGCCTCCCCCATACTGACTTAGTCTTTCTGATTGTCAGTCCTGCCGTGGATGTTTCTGGAAGCAGACTACAGATGCATTTTTGTGAATAACAAGAAATAATGAGAGCAAATGGAGTTTATTTTCATGGCATCTTAAACCTCATTACCTGGCTTCATCTACCTTTAATTTATTTAATGTTTAATAAAATAGGTAAATGGAAGATGGCTCATTTGTAGGAGCTATGGGCCCACATATCATTTCTGGATAATTTCCATTGTGGTAATACCTGTAGTATGGTGAGTGGATGCTGGATACCTCAGCAGGTCCAAGGCTGAGACTCGTGCTCTCTTGTTTCTTACCTGACATAGCCTGACACTGTGGAATGACTCCTTTCCCTAATTTTCAGTACCTCCACTTCCAAACATTTCCATCTGTAGTCTCTCATTGTATCTCTTCAAATATGGTCAATGCAAAGGCACTGTTCTCCTTCACGCTCCTCTTTTGCAGATGTGTATAGGTGTGTGACAGTGTGTGTGTGTGTGTAGTTAGAATGCATTATATATGTATGAAATGTCAGTGAACAAAATTAATTTTAAAAAAATGAGAGTGTTCATTGTGAGCAAAGGCCATGTTAAGAACCACTGTACTTGAGACATAAGATGGAACTAAAGAGCTAAGAAGCGGATGACAAAACCAAAGAAAAGCTTGAAAACGAAGCTGGAGTTAGATATTTATCCTTCTCGGTGCTGCACATTGAGTTTTCACTGTTCATGTTTGACCCAAGCTTTCCAGGCTGTTGCCATTGCTCTCGGGGATAGTTCCAGTTTCACAGGAACTGATGGATGGGTCAGAGGATGAGAGATAAAGAGACCCAAGTCTTGTGTTCAGTTGTTGTCTTGTTGAGCATGTGTGCTAGGCTTAATACTGAAGTAAGAACATTTTGTGAGCCACCATGTGGGTGCTGGGAATTTAACTCAGGACCTCTGGAAGAGCAACCAGCGCTCTTAACCTCTGGGCCATCTCTCCAGCCCCATAAGAACATTTTGTACACGGTCTGACAGTGAGACAGCGAGGGAGCAACATTATATTGGTTTGCTCATGTGTGAAAGGGATTTCAGAGCCAATGGATCCCCTGGGAAGATCTGCAGAGATGAAGAACAAAGGAATGGGTTGTTTTGAATTTTTAATGAATTTTCATCATGTACGTTGATGGTACTCACCCCTGTATATTTACACCATGAAATATTCTGCTGCTCAGAAAAACAAATTGATGATAGTCAAAGGTAAATGGATAAAGTTAGAAGCCGTCATCTCGAGTAAACTAACACAGACCCAGAAAGACAAACAACACATTTTCTCTCATTTTTGAGTGTCATTCTTGAATCTTCAGACATATGTGTTCCACTTGAAATACCTGCAGATGTCAGAAAATTAGTAAGAGGTCGTGGAGGGGGCACTTTCAAGGGAGAAGGGCAGAAAGCAGTGTTTTAAAGGGTTACAGGGAAATAATGGAACTGGAAGGGTTAAGTTGGGCTGAGCCATTTTGAGGGAAGTGGGAGGAACATGGTCTAATACAGCCTTGTGTTTGAGCTCTGCCACATCCACACTGAACATCATGGGAATTAACAAACAAGCCAAGGGTATATGGTGCCAGCGTTTGGAAAACAAGGGCCAGTAGCTATTAGTATTTGGAAGACCTTTTAAAGCCTAGAAGTCCAGATAAACAACACAAAATAAATAATCTATAGTTTGACAGCGTAAAATGTAAATTTCTGTGCACCAAAAGCCATTATAAACCCAGCTGAAATGCAAGTAAGAGACTGGGAAGATGGATGGGAGTAGTATACAGTTATCGTAGATGAGTGGTTAATGTCTTCATGGAATAGAGAGCCCTCACAGATCAATAAGAAAACCACACATCTCCTTAGTGAGCACGGATCACCTTAAGTCTTTAGATTGCTCAGCAGCAGAAAAATAAATAGAATAGAAAATAGATACTGTTCTCACTATGAATAAGGGCGTAGAAATAGCTTAGTGGCAGGGTACCTGCAGCCCAACATGCTCTGGTTTGATCCTCAGGGAGGCTGTGCATGCATGCACGTGCACATGCACATGCCCATGCACGCGTGCGCGCGCACACACACACGAGAGAGAGAGAGAGAGAGAGAGAGAGAGAGAGAGAGAGAGAGAGGTATACACAGACACTTGTGAAAATGCCAAGATATATCTGTCAGTGTTAGAGAAAAAGGCACTTAAATAAACTGTATGATTAATTATTTTTTGATGAGCAATATATATTTTTGCCCTCATAGAAGAAAGATGATGGGCAAGTACCATGAAGAAGAAGGCTTTTCCTTAGAGATTTATTTTGCTGAGTTTCACTTAGGGAAATTAGCAGTTAAAAATGGTAAGATTTTTATGCCAGGATATTATTGAAAGGTTTAGGTGTACCCTGAAAACAGAAAGCCACTTAAAAATTTCAAAAATCATTTGAGAATTAGAGCACTGACTTAGTGGCTAAGAGCACATACTGCTGTTGCAGAGGACTCAAGTTCATTTCCCAGATCGTGCAATTAACAACTGTACCTCCAATTTCGGGGGAATCAGATACCTTCTGGCCTCTAAAACTATCTTCATGCGCATGCATATATGCATACTTTAAAAAAATACATCTTTAAAACCCAAGTTTGAACAGATTTTCTGGTGAAACTATGAAGACTAGAATGAAGATGCTAAGATCATGTCTTTCAAGGCCAGTATATGGAAAGATAATTCCATATTAAGGAATATAAGCAGCATATACCATGTACACGGTCTAACCCTAACCTTCCTCTAGAGTTGTATGTTTTTGAGTTTTGTACTGAGGTCGTTTGTTGGTTCCCGGCTGCTCAGCAGCTCAGGCCCAAAATAATCACCCCCAAACTATTATTTAAACCACTGCTTGGCCCATTGGCTCTAGCTTCTTCTTCTTTTTATTTTAAATAATTTTTTTATATTTATTTTATTTATTTATTATGTATACAATATTCTGTCTGTGTGTATGCCTGCAGGCCGGAAGGGCACCAGACCTCTTTACAGATGGTTGTGAGCCACCATGTGGTTGCCGGGAATTGAACTTGGGACCTTTGGAAGAGCAGGCAATGCTCTTAACCACTGAGCCATCTCTCCAGCCCCTGGCTCTAGCTTCTTATTGGCTAACTCTTACATATAAATTTAACCCATCTCCCTTAATCTGTATATCGCCACATGGCAGTGGCTTACTGCATAAACTTCCAGTGTCTGTCTCCGGCGGGGCTACTGGGCTTCTCTCTGATTCTGCCTCCTTTCTCCCAGCATTCAGTTTAGTTTTTCCTGCCTACCTAAGTTCTTCCCTATCAACAGGCCAAGGCAGTTTTTTTATTCATTAATGATATTCACAGCATACAGAGGGGGATCCCACATCAGTTGAGTGTATTAAAAGAGAACAAACAACCCACATTTCAGTCTTTAACTTTCCTGTAAGTAATTAGGTTCTAGTCATGTGTTTTGCACATTTGCTACAGTGAACACTCGTTGCATTTAGACTTATTTAGAAGATTCAGTGAGAAAATGTGGCTAAGACACCAAGGTTAATATAAAGATTTTACAATGTTTACTTCCTCCTGTTTTCTTTTTAGAACATTGAATTGAGGTTTGAAATTGCAAATTGAATTCTTAGGGTCTGAGCTATGGCTCAATGGTAGACTGTTTGCCTGTTGCGTGTGAGGTCCCATGTTCAATCCCTTTTACAAGCAAAAGAAATTTTTTAAAAAATTGACTTCTCTATGACTTGAGAATGCATTTTCAAGACTGACAAAACATGATTTTCTTCTAACATCAGTTCGTACAGCTTTTGATAGAGCAAAGATCGTGTTCAAGTGAGAGCTAACTGGGAAGTCAAATCTTTATTTACATTCTCTGTAGATGAACAGATCTAATTGGAATGCTTAGGCTTCTATACATGTTACTGTATTCAGACAGGAAATGTGCTTGGTATCTGCGGTGATATAGTAGCATTTTATAAAAAGCGTAGTTAGCCTTCACCTTCCTCTTGATGTGCCTAATGCAGAGAGGATCAGGAGTTGTCTCTTTGGAGGGGTGGATGCTATTTCCGACGTCATCTCATGATATCTCATGCATAATTAGGCTTTCAGTTTGTCTTTGCCTGGATGCTATGGCCCTTGGCAAATGGTACTGACAGTAATGAACCTTGAAAGATGATAATGGATTTGTCATGAGAGCTGTGGATGAATATGGATTCTGAGAACTGTGTATTCCTGTGCCTGTGTTTTCAAACACAGGTGTTTGCAATATATATATATATATATATATATATATATATATATTCATCTTCATTACAACATAATCATTTCAAATTGAAGATCATACTTTTTTTTGTACAAGTTCATCTTGTGTGTGCTATAGATTTACATCTCTGCATAGAGGAGAAGCCCAGAGGAAAGACATCCTACTCAGTCCCTTGCCACCTTATTTCTTTGAGGTGGGGTCTCTTGTTTAAGCTATAATGTGTTTCTCAGCTAGGCTGCAATCAGCAGATACCAGTAACCCTCATATCTCTGCCCCATGCAATGTTAGATCACATCCTGCTTTTCTATGGGTGTGGGATGTGAACTCAGGTCCTCAGGGTAGTGAAGCCTGAGTTCTTATCCACTGAGCCATTTTCCAGTCCCTTACAAGTTCATTTTTAAGCACTATATTAAGGCTATTTTATTCCTTTGATTTGGTTTGATTGAGTACTTATCTAAGCATTCTCTGAAGCTGTGTTCTTTTTCTACTGCATTTTACTATATTCTCCTAAGTTAGTCCCAATGTTTTTGCTTTTGAGTGCATTGATAATGTGTGTTTTTAAGCTATTGTCAAGGTAAATATGAGAGTGAGAGATATTCTTCATTCTTGTTAACTGTTTGCTTTTTTGTGTTTTTCAGGGTGACTTTGGATCTTGTAACTCACGAAGCTCTCAAAAGGTGATGAAAATACTTAAACTCCACAAGTAGTTTGCTTTCTGTGTGCAAGTTTCCTTTTTTGAAGGTAGCTATAAAAATGATCTGAATTTATTTACATATAGAAAATAATTTGAAGTCTTTATCACTTTATTATTTTATTGTAATGTTGGGGGGTCATATGCTACTATTCCTGGGAATAAGTGAACAGACATCTACTCACTTCAGAAGAAGAATTGACAATAGATCAAAGCAATGATAACAACCAAAGTTCAACTAGGGGAATCAGTGGTTTTCCTGGGGTTACTTATAAGAGTTTGGATGAGGGGTTACTTATAGAAGCAGAAATACCTCAGTCAGCTGCATCACCAAAGCTTACCCTAGCATGGATGAAAGCTCACAAAAGCGAGAAATTTGGAACACACTGCACAGTCTATGGGCAGCTCAACAAGTTGGAGAGTTTCCTTTCTGGGGCAAACTCTGTGGGTGTGAGCCTCTTTCAAGCAGCTCAGGTATTCTGAGAATGTCTGGCTGCTGTCCTTACTGCTTGCATACCCTCAGGAAAGGTAGGACCTAGTAAATCTGATCAGTTCCAGGGACTTCCTGGTGTGTTTGAGTTGTTTACTTCCTGAGCTTAATGAGTTCTCCTGTAGGATGGAATTTTATTTTTTTTAACTCCCCTTAGACCATCTTGTATCTTAGTTAGCTTCCTTGAAAGATGAAAAGTTTTTGTCTCACAGGCAATTACTATACAATGTGTGGAACAAACCCAGGGCATTGTGAATGCTAGGCAAGCATGTGAGCACTGCACCTAGCCCCTCAAGGCTTTTATAGCTTTACTTAGGAGACCTCAGTTGGTCATGTGCTTATGGTAGGACTGCACTATGGAGTCCTCTGCTGTCTACTCCATCTGGTCTTCAGTGCAACACTCTGAGGATTTATTTGGTAGCATGTGCAAAGTAATCCTGTCCGTTGGCAATAGATCTATGGATGATACAAGTTTGGCTTAGCTCTCTGTTATGTTTGGAAAGTCTACATGGGGGCTGGAGTAGCAATGGCTCAATGGTGAACTTGCTTCTCTGCAAGTGGGATTCACAATTCAGATTTCTAGAATCCACATCACTGTTGGACAGGCATGGTAATCTGCCAATAGTTCCAGCCTTGAAAGGCAGGAATTAGAGGATCCCCAAGGGCAAGTTGCCTCTCGAGACTAGCCATATTTGGAGCTCTTGGTTTGATTTAAAGACCCTGCCTTGATGGGCCTCCATCCCCATGCACATGCATATGCCCCTGTACATACATGTGAACGTGCATATACATGTGAACATGCATATACATGTGCATGACACACACATACATATGAAAATGAAAAATCCGATACATGATCAAGTATTTGTTTCTAGACCCAGCACTGGAGCAGAAAGCTGACACGTTGTCTCAGCAGTGCCACAGCAACAGCTGCAGTGATCTGAGGCACCTACCTCACGTGGGAGGGTGTTGGTGGTCACTTCCTCCACCCCTGTTGAAGTCTAAATTCCTACTTTCCTCCTCATCCCTGACTCCATCATCTCCTTCTAGACTTTCAGCATGTATCTTTCCAATACTCATTTTAGCCTCTGGTCTTTGTGTCTGAAGTGTGGGAGGTTATTTGCTCTTCCCTACCAGCAGGGTAAAGTGAGGGTAAATATGGAGTCTGTTTGTATGCCAACTCTATGCACTGGATTCTCTTCACACCGAAGCAGCATTCATAATAGTGTCTTCCTCAGTCTTCCTCAGTAGTTTGGTGTCTTGAGTATTTAAGTCAGCGCTGAATTCAATACATGTAAACAGGTGAGTTAAGAGTGTGTTTTCTAGGATGACATTTGCCTTCATATGTTTGGGAATTATTGGAATGAACTATGTGAAGTGACCATTCTGGTAGTTAAAAATACCGTATTAGTAATTCATGTGATGAAATAATCCTATAAATAATTCTACTTCATGTCCATGAACAATGGATTATGTCTCTGGGACGGATGTCCCACCATGTCTTTTAAAATGCAAGTACACTTGAACTGTCTTCCTGAAATGATACATTCTTCTTAGTTGTGAGGCAAATCATTCAAGAATGGCAATGCAGTCTATTAAAATTTTTCACTTTGTTCCTTAGCTTTGTCATAAGCAGGATGTTACATTGTGTCTGGCTAGCGTCATTATTGTCTCTGTGATAAGATAAAGTTAGATTTATCTCACCGTATAACTATTTACCATCTTCATGAATATGTTCTATTCTTTGAGTTACTTTTGCATGTTTTTGTGTATTTTTTCTTAGCACTTTTAAGATTTTCTTGCTATGTAACAAAATGTATGACAGAAAACAAGGGTGGAAGGGTTTATCTTAGCATACAGTTTGGTGCATCATGAGGAAGGGATCATGGCATGAGCTTGAAGCAGCTGGTCACATGGCAAGTGTAGTCAGGAAGCAGAGAGGAGTACATGCTGGGGCTCAGATAAATTTCTCTTTTGCATTCAGTCTAAGACCCTGGCCTAATATGTGGTACCACCCACACTCAGAGTAGATCTCCCCTTCTCAGTGAACATTGACACGAACACAGCAGAAAATCCCTCAAGGACCTGCCCGGAGGTTTGTTCTCATGATTCTAAATCATATCAAGTAGACGATCAAGATCAGCCCCCCAGGGTCAAGCATATGAAATCCTTTAAGAATAACAAATTGAGTCAGACTCTGAAATGTTGTACCCAGGACAGTGATCCTGTTCGTGACCATCCAGAGTTTAACAAAAATGCCATCATTTTAAGCTCAGACGGGCCTTTATGGGTCATGTCCAGAACCCGCTCACCTTCTATCACTGAACATTTTGAAGTGGTAGTGTGATGTAACAATGGCACACTCAGAAGAGACAGGAGTGTCATCCAGCTTCCCCGAAGTCTGGTTGTATTTGAAGACTGTGTTTTTCAAAAGCTTTTTCTATGCTTTAGAATTTGAGCTCTTTGGATGAGGTGGCTGAGGCCACTTCTTCTCAGCCCCCTTCTTCTCTCCCCCTTCTTTTTCCTTCCCTTTCACTGAATAAACCATATTCAAACTCAAAAAAAAAATGAGACCTAGTGTCATTGATAATGAGTATGATTTTTCAAACAAATGGAATGTGAGTTTGACCAATGTCATAATGAATAGGGCATAGGCCATCATTGCTCAAGATCATAATATTTTAGTTTGTCTTCAAACTTTGATGAGTTCACAATTCTTTATGTATAAATTGGAATTTGCTCTGCAAAAATCTTTGTGCATGATTCATTTTCCCTGTTCTGGGCATTTTGATAACTCCTGGAGGGAATTCATGGCTAAGCCAACTTTCATAGCAAGCTTTTGTTTGGTTTCATGCTGTCTTTGCTGAAGGACTGACTTTGTACCCATGTTGCTGAAGACACTAAGTAGCTACTCACCAAACCTGTCTAAAATTATTTTATTCTTTAAATATCATCTCTATCTTTTTGATAGAACATGGTAATTGTGTATATTTATAGGGCTCAAGAGAACATTTTAATCCATGTTATGCAGTGTGTTATGAACCAGTCAGGTGCTTGGAAAATATTTTGCCTCAGACATCTGTCATTTTTGCTGGGAATATCTTTTTATTATTGATTTTGAAATATTTGACACCAGCCATTGCTATACTGTGATACCTATTGTTAAAACCACTTCTTCTATCATATTCTCTCTCTCTCTCTCTCTCTCTCTCTCTCTCTCTCTCTCTCTCTCTCTCTGTGTGTGTGTGTGTGTGTTATTGATCGAACTGGGATGATTTCTTTAGAGGTTCTAACATCAGCAGCACCTTAGTTAGATGGGTAAAAAAACTAGGGGTAGGGTGGGGGACTCATAACTTTTGTCCCCAACAGAAAAAGATTCTTCTGGATATTTTGAATGTTTCAGAAACATTTCCTCAAGCTTCTAGTTGGATGGAGGAAACTCCACTGCTTCCTGCCTTGGAAACCTGCCTATCCTAGCCTCTCAGCCTCCCTTCTCTTCTCCTTATCATTATAGTATTTCAGGGAATGTGTGTCCCAGTAGGGAGAGTTCTGGGCTCCATAGAGGTACCTCTTCTGAACTCCCCTCCACTCCTCCAGGGGTTTTTACTGGTCTACCCCACTGGTGCCCACAAAATGATGTTTGAGATCTCAGAAGATGACTTGGAATCCTCTCTCCGAACTTGTTTTGGAATCACATTACATAGGTACCATAGGCAACTCCTCCTGCAGTGACCAATGATGCCACAGGATGGAGGGGGAGACAAGAGGCCACCGTACATCTATTCAGAGGTCAACTGAGTTGAATGCTGAGATCAATGAAATAAGAAAAGCATCTATAAGTTGACGGGAGCCTCAATTGTTAGGTGCACTGTCTGCTTCCTTCCTGGGATTGAACCATCCCTCACTGTGGTGGTTTGAATGAGAATGCCCCTCAAAGGTTCATATATTTGGGTGCTTTGTTGTCACTGGTTGATGGAGATTTTTGAGAAGGATTAGGAGGTGTGGTCTTGTTGAAGGAGGTATTACCAGAGGCAGGCTTTAAGGTTATATCATTTTCAGTGAGCTCTCTCTGCTTGTGGATCAGAACATAAGCTCTCAACTACAGCTCCAGTGCCATTCCTGTAGGGATAAGTCCCGCCCCTAAGGGGGCGTGTTCGCCTCGGGCTAATGTTTGCCTATAAATTTGGTGAGCGTGCTCCCAGCCGCTGCTTCTGCTTTCCTGGTCTCTGCAGAATGGTGGTTCTGTAAGTCTATTTCTCCATTAAAGCTGTATATATATTTTTACAATCTGTTTGCATTCGTTTACACCATTACACATTCCTGTCTGCCGGCTCCTTTGCTCCCTGCCATGATGGTCATGGACTCTAATGTACCCTTTGAAACTGTAATCAAGGCCACAATAAGATATGTTCTTCTGTAGCAGTGGTTCTCAACATGTGGGTCCAGATATAGTCAAGTTGACACCCAAGAATAGCCACCGCAGAGCCCTAGCAGTGAACTTGGGGTATGTAAGCAGATGCCTTCTATACTGTTAGAGGCCATAAAGCAATGGTTTCAACCTGTGGACCATGATTTCTTTGGGGATCAAATGATTCTTTTATAGGGGTTGTCTAAGACCACCAGATGTTTATTTTACATTGCAATTTATAATAGTAGTAAAATTAGTTATGAAGTAGCAATGAAAATAATTTTATGGGTGGGGGTTCACCACAACATGAGGAACTGTATTACAGGGTTGCAGCATTAGGAAAGCTGAGAACCACTGCTCTTTAACTTACCTTGGTCACGGTGTCAGATCACAGCAAAGGAAGAGTAACCTTGGTCTCTGGTTATAATTTGCAACTATCAAGGCAACATTTAGGTTCCGGGGTCTCCTTATAAATCTTGTGATTTAGATGTCGTTAAATGTGAACAGGGTATCTGGAGATTAGAATGCTCTCTAAGTGTTGCGTGCTTCAGAGAAAGACTGAAGGGAGCCACAGGCAAATGCCAGCTTTCCTGGTGGAGTTCTCTGTGGCCGGTGGGCCATGAGTAACCGGGAACAATGCGTACCATGCCAGGCTGAGTCTGCATCCCAGAGATGCGGTTCTCAGAGCTGTCAGTTCTGATTTCACCGGCTTCAAAGGTATGGGTTACAGTAAATGGAAGGAAAACTGCATGAGCAATTCCAGTTTAGTGCCTACCTCACGGGCCTGTGAAGGTTTGTGTGTTCAGTCTACAAGGGGCACCACGGGGCAACCATCGTGAGGGTGCCAGCTGCTCTGGAAGTCCTTCTGGAGATACAGGACCTCTATATGAGGCTCAGAAGAGGCAGTGAAGGGCCGGGGACAGAGCCCCGTTGGTAGAGTGCTTGTCTAGCATCTGTAAGGTCCTAAGCACTGCACAAACCAGGCCTGGTGCTCCAGGCCTGTAATCTGTAATCGGAGCACTCAGGTGTTGAAGGGGGAAGGGGCAAATGTTTAAGGTCATCCTCAACTATAGAGAGAGTTCTATACTAGCCTGCAGTACAAAAGACACTCTCCTTCTCCTCCTCCTCTCTCCCTTGCTCTCCTCTGCCTTCCCTCTCCTCCTCCTCCCATCTCCTTCTCTTACCCACTATTTCCTTCACATACACACAACATACACACATGCATGCATGCAAAGTGAAAGTATGTGCGCATAGGCTCACATGAGTGGCTTCTTCTTGAATGTCCATGGTCAGTGAGAGGAAAAACTCTCCCCTTTCACGGAGGAATCCTAGCCCCTAAGCACCTACCTGTGACATCTAAGAAGAAATGTCTACAATGTCACTGAATATAAAGAGAACAGGTTCTTGTAGTCCCCTTTAGCAAAAGGGGTCAATAGGGAAAATGGAAGAATGGACACCCTTCGTCTGGACCATTTTAACAGTGTAGCTGAGTCATATTTGGAACACGGCTCAGTTGGTCATTGGCTTACCTAGCATGCACGCAGTTTAGGGTTTAATCCCCGACACTGATTTATGGCTCATGGCAACAAATAACCTGTAATTTAGTACCAGGGAGGTGGGTACAGAAGAATGAGAAATTCAAGGTCATCCTCAGATAAAGTCAGTTGGAGGCTAGCCTGCACTCCATGAGACGCTGCTTAAAAACAAAACAAAAAACAAAATAAAAATAACCCAATATAACCAAAGAAGTCATCTTAAAATAAACCTCAGCTCTCCATGGCCTAGTTATATCATAGTTGTAATTGCTACCGGTGTAGCACCCCCCACCCTCCCCACCCCTCCCACCCCCTCTCCCCACCCCTCCAACTCCTCTACTCCTCCCCCCCCCACCCATGCAGTTCTGGCTTCTCTGCTAAAAGATTCAAGAACTACACTGAGTCTCTCAGCACACATAGAGATATTGTCTGGGATCTTCTGCCCTGAGGACTTTGAGTTTTCTGATTGCCCTCTGCCTTCCAAAAGCTCTTCAAAGTTGCTAAGGACTTCAGAAATGAAATCTGACATCAGTGTTTTCTTCCAGACATGGATGCTGTCTGGCTCCTGTGTCCCTGAAGATGTAAGACAGTCATTTTCCCTGCAGGTTCATTATGCTTTGCTCGAATCCGTGCCGAGGTTGTTACATTTGCCCTTGAAAAAGCTCTTAACAATGTGCTGGTGACACCTTTCGCTGGAGTGGGTGTTTAGAGTCGAGATTTCTGACGCTGGTGAAAGTTTCATCTCTGAAAATGCAGTGTTTAGTGAAACACCCACAAGGGAACTTTTGCTGCACCAGGGCCCTGCCCTGGTTTTTCTTCTCTTTTCTTTTAAACATAGGTTTAGTTTTCGTTTTCATTTTTAATTGTGTGCATGCACGCACACACACTTGGGAGCATGCACGTGTGTGGGTGCCTGGGGAAAATGGAAGAGGATGTTGGGTCCCCTGGAGCTGTGACCCACCTGGTGAGGGTTCTGGGAGCAGAACCTGGGTCCTCTGGGAGAGCAGCAAGAGATCTTAATGGCCGAACTATCTCTCCAACCCTCTTTATCTTTGGTTATTAAAGGATAGGGCTTGCTTTTATGCTTTGTAAATATTTGGCTTCTATTTATTTATTTTAGTTTTTCGAGATAAGGTTTTACGATGTAGGGGTTACTTGGCTGCCCTGCAACTCAGTATGTGGACCAGGCTAGTCTTTAACTCATGAGATCCTCTACCTCCCAAGTTCTGGGATTAAAGGTGTGTGCCACCACATCTCACTATTTTGATTTTTTTATCAATATGCATTTAATGAGGTCCGGTGCTTTATGTCCACACCTGCATGCTGCATGCACATTCCAAATCCAATCTCCTTTTTTTTCTGCCTCTCTCTAGCCCTGGTGCACTTTCAATCTGTAATATTCCCTCCTGTATTTCAGTGTTAATGGTTTTAAGCTTCCATCTATGGTACAAGTTTCTTCCCATGTCTGGCTTACCTCATTTAACACGATGTCTTCCCGTTCCATCCGTCTTGCTGAAAATAATGTAGATTTCATTCTTCACTGCGGTGAGTAATACTCCTTTGAGTATATTATATACAACATTTAAAAATTTGCCCAGCTATTGGGCATGTGGGCTGAATCCATTTCTTAGCCAATGGTGGCATACAGGTGTCTCTTGTAAATAATGAAATGGGCTCTCTTTGGATGCACACTCAAAGGGATAGCTCAATCATAGGCAGATCTGTTTTTAGCTTTTTGGAGGAATCTTTAAATCATCCTCCCTTATGGCTGGGCTAATTTACATTTCCACTATCAGCGTATAAAGCTCCTAGCATCTATCTTCTGTGATTTTGTTCACAGCCGTTCTAACTGGGGTGAGATGGAATCTTGCTGTGGTCTTGATTTGCATTTTCCTGACGGCTAAAAATGTTGAACATTTTCGTGTATTTTGGGCCGTTTTTATCTCTCCTTTAGATAAATGTCTCTGCAGACACTGTGTCCATTTTTAAAAATAGGTTTACTTCTTATTTAGCTGCTAAACTTCTTGATTTCCTTATATATTCTGGGTTATATACCCTCTGTCCGATGAATTGCAGCAAATATCCCCTTTTTCCTAATCTGTAGGGTAGCTTCATTTGTGACTTGTCCGATTATCTGCAGGCATTATTTTATTGAGTAGTATCACTTGGCATTTTATGTGTATTTACACCACTGCAAACCCTCTACTCTTCTTACATTGCAAACCTTTTACACACTTTGCATCTTCACTACACTCTGAATAATCCTCAAAACTCATCCAAAAATTGAATAAACAAATAATTGTTTCTTGACCACAGTATAATTGCTGGTTGCAGAACTGTTTTCCGATATGTGCATTTTTAGAGTTTATATCTGGGCAACATTTAGGATTTTATTTTGGGGCATTGTAGCTGAAAAAGTAGGCTGAAAAATGTTACAAGGGTATTGCCTTCTCTGTGAGGAGTGAAGCTGGTGTTGTACACCCATATTAAGTTGGATAGAATTATGGACTATGCTGTGGTAAAGGTATATATAAATTTTAATTTCTTTGATGTAGTGAAGTTGATTCCAGGATATCTATGTATACCATGTTATCAACAACAACAACAAAAGCAACAAAAACCCTCTCAGAGGAGTATCCTGCTGGCAATAACATTTAATGTCAGATCTAAATTCATGTCATATCTAAATTCATTATCGTAACTAAAAGCCTACACGAAGACATCACAGCTCAGCAACTAGCATGTAAATGAGGACCTGGGCCTCTAAGGTGATTTCTGCTTCTTGCATCTTATTTCTGTGATGAGGTCCTAACTTGGGTAATGCGTTGACTCCTGACCCCACGACACCTCCTGCAAGAGAGAGAGTGTGGCAAGTTGGCTCAGTGTGAGAACTCTGCTCTGAGAACTTTGGTTGATTTTCATTGTTGACTTGCTGAGATTTGAAACCGCCTAAGAGGCACACCTCTGGGTTCGTTGTGAGGTCATTTCCAGGGAGGTTTAGCTATGAAGGGAAGATCCACTCTAAGCATGGGTGGGACCACTCTATGGGCTGGAGTCTCGGACTGAATAAAAATGAAAACCTGTAAGGCCAGTTGAGCATCGGTGCTCAGCACATTCTGCTTCCGGACTGTGAATGCGTGTGATGGGCGGCTCCACACTCCTGCCTTCAAGCCTTCCTGCTGTGCTTGCCTGTACACCCTTTCTTAAGGCATGAGCCCAAATAATCTGTCCTTCCCTTAAACTGCTTCTGTTGGATATTCTCCCCAACCCTCTGGCAACAAGGAAAAGTACCTACTACAGACTAACTTGTAGATGCTTGTTGAGGGCTGTGAGCAAGCTATCTTGCCAACTTGTCCCCCAATCTACTGCTTTCTAGAGGAGACCAGTGGCTAGTGATAGGTACCTCTCTCAGAGGGATGCATCAAGAATCGAATGTGAATGCACCATTTCCCAGAAGGCTCTTGGCACTCAGGATGTGCCTGATGAATTTTAAATATCACCAGAATTAGCATGCAGGCTCCCCTTCCTCTTCCCTTTCCTCTGTTGCTGGCATCTTCACAGAATTTTCCATGCAGTAAGGTATTCTAAACCCTGAAAAGTAGAGGACCTAAAAATCTCAGAGGAATAGCAGAGCAGTAGACGAGGTCTTAACAGACTGCCCGGGAGCTGTCCTGCAACCCACCATCAAGACCATTTCTGACTGCGTCCACCTCCCTGGCTCACATGTGTCCCCTTTCCATTGTCATTCTCTATGCTACGTTCAAAACAGACGAGCAGGGCTTGAGGGTGTCGATTCGTTTTGGCATTGAATGGTGCATGTCTGTTTACCAGTGTCTGTCTAATAAACACTGTATCACTAAAGTGTGTGGTGTAGATATTACTACAGATAATAGGTATTGGTGCACGCATAAACACATGCAAATAAAATACACTTCCATGTGGTGTCTGGGATTCTACATCCCTGCTGGGCTCTTGATGGGAACTGGGGCAACGGGGGGGGGGCAGAATGATGCAGAGGGTACAGCTTCCGTGTGCTAAATACTGTTTATTCTTGGGTATAGAATCATGCTGCTGAAAGTTGAAGGCCGACTGTTTTGCTTCAAATAGGCATAGAATACATCATCCTCAAATAGGATGGCTTGGCTTGGTCCTTTCCTATGTGTGTTCTTTTTATTTAATCTCTGCCGTTTCCTTCTTCCCAGTGGGGCTGTGCGCCTCAGAACTGCTGTTCAGTGCAGAGCCCAAGACTCGAGGGTAGAAATTTATTTTGTCTGAGGCCATTCACAGAATAGGGCCCACGTGTATTTGTCCTATGGTTCACAAAACATAAAACAAGATTTCCCAAGAGCTGACTTGAATATATACATGTCTTAATGACCTCAAGTGGTGCAGGGAAATGAAGGAAGGACTGAGTGGCTGCTGTGTGTTGCTATGACATTGGTTGGCTTACCCATGCCTGATGGTAGGAAACATAGCCGCCAAAAAGGTGGCTTACAGCGGAGCTCTGACCAAAACCAAGAGGCTACCGACTCCCCAAATCCTGTTCTTTGGAAACATGGGGGAAATTGCCTAAGGTCTCCCTGTTGTGACATTTGGAATACGAGTCTTCCTGGCCATGCCCAGGAGCTGCAAGTGGCATGTGATGCCAACGTTGGACACAGCAAGGACAGATTTTCTGCTTGGCTATAACTTTCCCCTGTCCCCATTTTGTGGGTTCAAGGTATAGCTTTGTTCTTTGTGCCCCACCTCTCCTCTCAGACTTCTGTCTCTTAACCAGGTTTCTATTTACAAGATTTGAGTTGTAACTAGTAAAGCCATATTGACGGCGGCATTTATTTATTTCAACTTGGATCCAGTGTTTTGAATGTTTAGCAGTAATTTGGAATGTGTCCAGCCTTTTGACAAAACTGTCAGCAATTAAGGTGTTGGTCAGCCCCGTTAGGGCTCCTGAGCTGACGGGTACTTGGAGATGATGCTGATGGAATATACAGGAGAAACTGCTGCATGACATTTTACAGAATATTCCCAGCACCTGATGATCTAATATGTAGACTCCTGCAATGATTTTGTTTCTCTGGATTGAATTTTGCACCCCTTACACACACACACACACACACACACACACACACACACACACACACACAACATGTTAATGTATCATATCGCCAGAAGGTCGAATTTCAGTCCTGAGTGTCCTTGTTGCATTCCCTCTGACCCCTTGGTCTGTTTGTAAAACATGTGATTACCTCTTTATGGGTCATTTGTAGCCCCCAGACCATGCCCAGCACACAGCACCACTGAATAGTTATCAATGCTTTGCACCTGGGCCTGGAAGATAATGTGCATCACCTTGGAGGAAGACTGATTTAGTGATTGCTCCCCCTGACTGATATATAAAGACTCTATTTTTCTCTTATAATCCTAAATCTGTTCGTATTCAACCAAAGGGTTAAGCTCCCTCATTTCCTGGACACCTCTGCCTAAGATAGACTTGAACTCAGCATTCAGCAGCTTGTAGGATGCAGCAGCTTGTTGGGCACGGTCCATACATCTGCTGTGTGCGAGTGTTCTTCCTCCCGGATCTGGGATTCAGCGCAAGTCACATTTTTGCCAGTAGACTTAGTTATTGATGATTCGATCGTGACATTTGCATGACGTAGAGGGTGCCCTGGAGGCAGCAGCACAGTGACTCACAGGGCAGTCCGAGGCTGCCTGCTGTGGAAGGAGAATAGCTCTTGGCTAGTGCCCATTCCTCTTCTCCATCGAATTCTGGGCTCCTAAAGAGGGCTGGCCTTTCTTCTCTTAAAATTCTGCTAAAGTTTTGTTTATCGTTGTTATTGTGTGTGTGATATGTGTGTTTGAATGTGTGTGGCCACATGCCAGGGTACACATGTGGACGCCAAAGGACTATTTTCAGGAAGCACTACCCACTCCTGCTCTGAGCTCTGGGGATCAAACTCAGGTTGTCAGGTTTGCATAACAAGCACATTTAGCGGCAGAGCCATCTTGCTGGACCCCTAGGCTGGTTTATCCCAGATGCCTGCCTCATGTCAACCCAGCATTTCCTACAGTGATGTCACATGAGCCCAAAGAAGATGAGCCCAGCAAGGCTTTGCTTCACTGGGTGATCAAGCACACTCATCTGCCTCAAATGGATAGCAAACAGATACATAAGTCCTTTAAATACAAAGTGTGTATTTTAGAACGAGAGTGAACGTCATAAAGGGCTTCGTGTATGTATTCATTGTATGTGTACACATGGGAACATTGTGTGGAGGTCAGGGGACAGGAAGGATGGGAAATAGTTCTTTCCTTCCACCATGTGGGCGTGATAAATCGAATTCAGGCCATCAAGGTTGGCAGAAAGCATCGTTACCATCCTGCTGGTCTGGAAAGGTGATGATGTCTTTAACCTTTGCAGAGAAGCGCGGGTGAGAAGGCTTTCTGTGTGCTGTCTTCTAACCACCCCAAGAGAGCAGTTAATTTGATTGATGAAAGAAATTTTAAATTATTTTAAGAGTCAGACTGTTTTCAGTGTACCAAAAGAAAAAAATATGCCCCAAGCCAACTTATAATTTTGATTTTTCTGGTTTTGTTTGTTTTGGTTATGAAATTCCAGTCAGGAAGCAAAGAGAACCAAGTGCTGTACACAGCTCATGTTCTGTTTATATTCAGTCCAGGACCCCAGCCCATGGGACGGTGCCACCCACATTCTAGATGAGTCACCCTCCTCAGTTCACCAGGTCTATAACCTCACTGTAGAGATGCATCTATGTGTCCTGCTGAGGGGATTAATCAAGATCCCGGCAGGTTGAAGGTTAGCCAGTGTTAGTGGTCTTGTGGTTGAGCTGTGTTTTTGTTTCCCAGCATGTCCTCACATGTATGAACATGGGATGAGCTGAAACTTGTCACTCTCAGCTAATCACCTGACGTCCTGGAAAGATTCATGCGCCCCTATGTCATGGTCGTGGTGACAGGCAACGTTTGCTAATCAGAGACGTATGTAGAGACTCGTGCGTGAGTTCTGGGCATTGATGTTCCTGGATCCGTAGGAGCCGCGTATGAAAGGGGCAGAGCTGCCCTACTAATGCAGTTGGCAGATGAAGGCACTGACACTCCCTTTACATGACTGTACAACAGCAGAGCTGATGCCTCTGCAGACAGAGACCAGCTTTATTCCAGTGCCCTCTCCACCGTGCCAGCCACTGTAGACACAGCGCCCTCTCCACCGGGCCAGTTACTGAGGATGCACAGCACTCTACCGCCCTAGTCGCTATGAGACCACATACTCCGTTGATGTGGTTTCCTTGTAAGGAAGAAAGCCTCTGTTTCTCATGCCTTGGTTTGGTCACTGGTGATTGATAGATGCAGTGGCTGATGGTAGTACCTCTCTATGCATGCTTATGAAATTCATCTTTTCTCTTAAGAGCATGTGTGCTAGGTGTTTAGCTGCTGTGTCTTCTGTGGAACCAAGGTGGAGAAAAACAGAAAGCAGAGAAAGAGAGTAGATGAGCTAAGCCCCCCTCTGCATGCACGAGCACCCAGGCCTGTGGGCTTCTCCATCTGGCCAGATGGGCCGTCTGCTGGGGAGCTGATGTCCAAATGGGTGAAAGCTGGGCAGGGCCCGTGGGCTGCACTGAGGCCAGTGAAGTTTGCTGGGCTTCTCTGTCAGTTTCGGGCTTTCGAGAGGTGCCTCTGTGGGAATTCACTGCCCCTTTCAGGGACTTGGTGCATTGCTGTGATAGGTCATATGTAAGGATGGAGGGAGATAGGTACATCCATAGGAAGTCATGTACAGGGAGTTTAAGGACAACACTCCCCACAGTGTTGTGAGCAGCGTGGATGTTTGGTGCTTCTGGAGCCGAGTCCTGGGCTTGATTCTTTAGCTCTGAAGAGCTTGGTCCTCTGGTTTCAGGGGTGAGGTGCACTTCAGTGGGCTCTGGAGCCTTTCTCGTTTGGGGGGATGTCTGCTTAGTCTACTAACTGGAGGGGGTTTAGATGGGTTTGAAGCACTATAGAACTTCATTCCAGATTTCTGGTTCTAGAAATATTGAGGGCATTCTCCTGCCCACCCTCCCCCGATCCTTTCCTATAAATTTAGGTAACCTTGAAAAAACATCCTAAGTACTTATTCTATTTCTGCCGCTGTGGCATAGAAAAGTCTTACCTGTTAGAGCTGTGCTTAGGTTGATTGCTAGGCAACCAGGAGAGGAGTTCACGAGCTCTGCCAGGAGCCAGCAATCACTACCGAGGCAGAGGTTTCTTCTGACTATGATTTTTATTGTTATTTGGCTTCTCTCTCTCTCTCTCTCTCTCTCTCTCTCTCTCTCTCTCTCTCTCTCTCTCTCTCTCTCTCTCTCTCTCTCTGGTATTGTGTATTTACAGCCTTTGAGGTCTCTCTCTTTTTTAATTTATAAAAATGCCTGTTGTCGAGACCCTTTATTTGTTAAAGGGGCCCTGGTTTGATCTTTGCTACACAAATATGTGAGTGTGAACATCGACAGTGGCTTGCATTGAGTGAGGCCCGGGAACTGGTTAGCTGGTCCTTATGTCGCTCTTCTCACTCCTTAGAGAAGCACACACAGGATTCACATCCTTCCTCCTAGTCACGCTGCGTTCTCCGGCATGAATCAGGGACCCTGACCACGGCACGCCTTCCTGTCCCCTGCCTGTGTCTATCTTCTTGGAGGAAGTGCTTAGAGCCTTTGTAGCGAGAGCCTTCTGACTAAATTCCACGGCATCTCCTTTTGGTAGAAACGCACACTGGCTTGTAGAGCCTTTTTTCTTTCGGAGGCTGACAGAGCAGCCCTTGGCAGATGTTTCCAGGAGTCCTATAACCAAGACTCCATTTTGTTATCTACCGCCCTCATCTGGTTTTTCAAATTTTTTTTAATTAAAAAATTGATTTGTGTGTGTTGTGTGTGATATTTGTGTGTGGGGAGTATACGTGTGAGTGGTTTATGTGTCTGTGTGGTATATGTTTGTGTTGTATGGATGTATGTGTGTATGTTGTGCATGTGGTATATGCATACATACGAACGCAGGTGCACACTCCGGAGGGTGCCACTCCAGAAGCTAGAGGATGTCGGACGTCCTCTAGTAATCTCCGCCTTATTCCCTGGAGGCAGGGTCTCTCACTGAAGCCAGAGTGAGGTTGCCAGCCAGCAAGCCCCACTGATCCTTCTGTCCCTGCCCCATGGCACAGGAATTATCCATCTTTTGACGTGGGTACTGGGACGAAAACTCATGCTTACACGGTGAGTACTACCGTGCACTGGGCCATCCCCAGCTCCCTTTCTTGAATGAGTGAATGACGCTCAGGGTGGGCCCGATCTAGTCACTGTACTGACTGATGGAGAGGAGGAGACAGGATGCAGAAACAAAATGGGGCTCACTCCGCTCTCCCCAGTGAGGGAATCTAGACTGTGGGAACTCATCTCCGTGACCCTGACGCCCACAGCTCATACGATGCAGCCGATGGCTCTTGATGACTCAAGAGCTACAAGAATTTCATTAGGGAAAACTAGTACCGCACACTGAACCCATTTGCTCTGCATGACTTACCTATGCCTGGGTACCAGGAGTGCTGTCACTGTCTGCTGCAGATTTCAGCAACATGCTTGACAGAATTTCTTAACATAATCAGCTTTCATTACTGCCCCCCCCCCGGCTCTGAAGCTTTGGAAGTTGTAGTGGCATTTTATTTGTATTTTAATGAATAAAATTTGCCTGAGGATCAGAAAAGTAAAACAGTCACAGACCAGGCAACAATGACACACAACATTAATCCCAGTAGCCACACCAACACACACCTTTAATCTCTGTGGTGCATGCCTTTAGTCCCAGCACTAGAGAGGATTATAAAACAGGAGGAAACAGCTCTCAGTCACAGTCTCATTCTGAGATTCCTGAAGGCAGGATTGCTGTTTCATACCGATATAAAGATAAAAGCCAGTGGCTGGCTGTTTTGCTTTTCTGACCTACAGGTTAAACCCCAATTTCTGTCTCTTAGTTTTTATTAATTGTGCTTCATTTGGCACCCAACTGGAAGTAGCTCTTTGTGTCTTTTTCCTGCAAATGCCTGTATAAATGATTTAAAGCAATGAAGCGGAGCATTGCAACAGGACTGTTTGTAAATCTAGGGATATAAGGTTTTTATATAAACTGTAATGTTCAACTCTTCCCATCCTCCTCCGGTGTCTGATCAGAAAACATTTTGTTTCATCATCTGTTCAAGCCTGGCCCAGTATCTAATAGTTCCAGCTGTAACCATATCATAGATTCTGTTGATATTACTATGTTTTCTACACATGCACACGAGCACGCGCGCGCGCACACACACACACACACACACACACACACACACACACACACTTGCACACACACACATTGGCATTGGTTTTTTGAGACAGGGTTTCTCAGTGCAACAGTCCTGGCTGTCTTGGAACTCACCTATAGACCAGGCTGGCCTCGATCTCACAGAGCTCTGCCTGCCTCTGTTTCCTGAGTTGCTGGGATTAAAGGAGAGCACCACCATTGCCAGGTTGAAGTGTATATTTTTGTGTGGCCTACTTGTTAGAAGAATAGAATGGTAGGCTGGCTGGGCCCTTTGCCAGGTTTCCGTTGCATTGTCCAGGGACACAGAGAAATGAAGCTGCAGTTTAAGTGGAGGAATTGCATCTAAACAGCCTGTGAGAGGCCCAAGGGAATGGCCCGTCTCATTAGTAAATAACAGCATTAGCACTCAGAAGCCTGGAACCTGTCATGGGCCTGGTTTCACGGATACTGGTGACTTACATGATATAATAAGTACATGATGCTATCCCATGAACACGTATCAGTGTCGTCATTGCTATTCCATTGTAGAACTTTACAGCAAAGCTTTCCAGTCGCCTCTGATCCACGCTCAAGGGGTGGTTCATGAATGAGTAAGTGTGTGCACGATCATGCCCAGTCTTAGTGCACAAATGATAGCATGGGGTGCACACTATGTTCCACCCTGTGCACACCAATAAGTAATACTTATTTAATATTTGAGTTGTATGTGTGTGCATACATGTATGTGCAGATATGCAGGTCAGTGCATTCGTCTGTGAAGGCCAGAGGATGCTGCTGCTGTCTTTCTGTCTCCCTCTCTGTTCTGCTATTTTTCAAAGTATTTTTCAAGTTTTTATCCATAGGGGTGTGTGTGTGTGTGTATGAATCCACGAGTCTGTGTATCAGTCCCATGGAGGCTGGAAGAGGACATTGGATCCTCTAGAGCTGATGTCTCAGGTTGCAGTGAGTCACCCAGCACAGGTTCTGGGAGCTGAACTTGATTTATTGGGAAAAACAGCAAGTATGCTTAACTGTTGGACCATTTCTATCCCCTGTTGTTGCTATCATTATTATTATTATTTCCTATTGAGATAGTCTCTTGCTCAGTCTGGAGCTCACTGATTGGCTGGCTGACAAGCAAGCCCCAGGCATCCTCCTGTTTCATTACCTTCCCACCTCCACCCCCACAGCTGGAGTCTCATGCTTGTACCACTATGTCTTGCTTTTCGTATGGATTGTGGAGCCCTGAACTCAGATCTTGTGCTTGAGTGAGTGTGGACTTTACCGACAGTCCATTCTCCACAGTCCCACCCTCTTTTTGAAGTAGGGTTCTTACTTTGTAGCCCAGGATGGCCTTACTCACTTACGTGCTGGTATTGCTATTACAGGTATGAGCCAGGAAGCTTAATGGTTTTTTTTTTTAAATTTCTGTTCAGTAATAAACAACTGGGCTTGAGAGATGGCTCAAGGTCTTTCATCTAGAGGACCCAAGCTTGGTTCCTGCAGCCGAGTAGGAGGCTCACACCCATCTGTAACTCTGGTTACAGATCTGATGCTCCCTTCTTGCTTCTAGGGCCACCAGCACATACCTGGCATACACTTGCAGATAATAGAGGCATACACATACGTTTTTACCAACTAAAAAAACAACTTTGTTTTACAATAGTCTTAGCCCTGCTAAGGAGTTGCAAACACGGATGTTCAGACACCAGGCTTGTTTTTCCTGTGGTGAGCACCTGATATTTTCATGGTCATGTGCCAAAACTAACCTTTGAGCCATCTTTCTAGTCCCCTGAATATACTCTTGTTTTGAGATTTCTCTCTACTTGCATAGATTGCTCTCTCCCCCATATATATATATATATATATCCATTATATGTATATATATATATATATATAATTAAACATTATGCTACTGTTGGGCATCATTGATTTTAATAAGAAGGAGTTACTGAATTGTTTTCTTGACCCAATTGCTAAGAGGGTAGTCAATCATGCAGTTGTATTTTATTAATGTGTAAGGAAGTTGCAATTCTGTAACATGGCAGCATGAGACTTTCATATGTGTACATAACTTTGAGAGTTCTTTATTCAATTAGCAGATGATTGAGCTTCTCCTGGGCTCGCTCTGGTCATGGTTGACTAGAGGATGACGGTTTGTTCACTTGCCTGTTGTGAAGCTGTGTGTGTTCCTAGTGGGAAGCCCAGACTACAAACACGTTGAAAATTAATGGGGACAGATCAGTTTAGATGTGGTAAATGCTTTCCTGATGATAGCCAGGCTGGTGATAGTTTGAGCAAAATGGCTTGTCTTGGTGGACAGTAGGGGCCAGAGAAGTTCTGAGCAAAGATGACAGATGAACGAGCAGGAATATTCGATGTGAGAAGGGTGTTGGGGACATTAAAAATCTGGAGTTGGCAGTGGGTAAGGTGAGTTATATGGATCGAGAGCTCGAGATGTCAGCAAGAGGGAGGTGTGGAGGAGCCAGCACAGGCTTTGTAGGGCTCTGATGGCTGAGCTGAATTTCATGGAAGTGTTTAGAGGGCTTGGAGGGAAGGGGTGGTACGATTTTGATGTGTGAGTTTTCGAAGAATCTTCTGGCTGTTGTGTCAAAGTGAATTTTAGGAGAGACATGAAGAAACAGGAAGACTAGATAGGGGGCCGTTGTAAGACGGAGATGAGAGGAGTGTCAGGAAGGAGGACAGAAGCAGATAGATCAAATGGTCAGATTTTACAGAGGAGAAATATTGAGTTATTGCAGCTGGGAGGGACCAGCAGGGACTTCTCCTGTGACAACTATTGTCCGTAGATATTCTCAGTGTCAAAGAAAAGCCACGGCAAATGCCCGCACTCACCCTCTAGGAAGAAGTTAGGAAACCATGCTCCCCATAGCTTCACTCAGCTACCCACTAACAGAAGAAAACTCTTATTTACTGTGAAGGCTTAACCTGAATTTCAACTTGGACAGGTTCTAGAATCAGAGTAGAAACCGGCTCCTGGGCAAGTCCACGAGAGAGCATCTAGTTTAGGTCAATTGAGATGGGAGGCGTTTACTATGGGTGGCATCGTACTGCGGGCTGGGGCTCTTTACTGAATAACATGGGAAAGTGAGGTGAGCACAGGCACGCATGGATCCTTCCCTGCTTCCCGACTGTGGATCCCATGGGACCAGCTACTTCATACTCCGGCTGCCGTGACTTCATCACCACGATGGGCTGTGGCATAGAACAGTGAGCCAAAATGACCTTCCTTCCAGAAGTGGCTCTAGCTTTTTGTCACGGCAGCAGGACCCGTAAGCAAATTAGTGTGCTCCGAATTATTGTTTTAGCAAGTCTGCCGTGATTACTCGGCACACAACCTTAAGGGTGTGTCTTTTGGGGTTAAGAATAAACCAGGACATTAGTCATCCTATTTATTTGCCATTAATTGTCATTGTAGGAACAATATTTCGGACATGAGTCACGGCAATCTGTTTCTGTAGCATGATGATTGTAACGTTTGGCGTGGCAGAGCCTTTCAGCCACATATTGATGGTCACCTTTGAAGCACCAACAAACATGGGTTTTCCTAGGAAATGCTTCTAAATAAAATGCCGTTGGATAAATACTTTGCAAGGTTTTCTCTGGAATGAATAGACCCAGTTACAACTTTGATATTTTGAGTTAAGTCAAATATACCAGTTCATTTTGCAAAGACTTGGAATTTAATATCATAACTACTGATTCATTTTAAAATTTCAATGGTGGCATTTTTCCCTCTATAAAGAAACATTAATATAATGAATGATCCATTTGTCATGCTTCATTTGATATTTTTGCATTATAGAAGTAAGAGTTTGCCAAGTAATAGATGAAAAGAAGGGAAACATTTACCTTAAAAAGAAAAACTTAAAAAAAAAGAACACTGCATGGGTTTATGAATGCTGCCAAAATTGAGAGTGTAGCTGATAAGCTGTCTGCCACGCTGTCTGTCACAGGTGATACGAAGGCAGGCTAGGCTACACTTTAATTGCCTAACGGTGGGTGAACCGATAGTATGTCCTAATGTGTCAGATGTTTCTGGATCATTGATTGTTCTGTGCCTTTATATTCTTAGTGGTGCAGATGTGTGTTCAGATGTACACGTTTATGAACACACACGTGGAAGTCAGAGGACAATTTTGGATGTCCCTACACAAGCTGAGATCTGGGTGGCTTCCCCAGGAGCCACTTCACTTTTTAAAATGCTATCTTACATACACTCATTTATTCTTGTTTGTGTGTATGTGTCATATGTATGTGTGTATATGTGTGCATGCATGTGCCTGCAACTCTGTGGCATGCCATAGTACACATGTGGACAGTCAGAGACAACTTGAGGGCCTCATTTTCCCCCTTCAGTCATGTGGGTTCTGGGGACTGAATTCAGTTGTTGGACTTGGTAGTCAGTGCCCTTACCTGCCAGCCCATCTCTTCATTCCCACATTCTCTTTAGAGTCAGGGTTTGTTTTTTTTGTTTTTTGTTTTTTTTTTTTTTTTTTGCTGGCTTGGAATTTCCCAAGCAGGCTGTTCCCAGGAATTTCCCCCACCCCTGCTGCCTTTGCCTCCCCAGGATTGGGATTGAGTTGTATACATCCTGCATGGCTTTTTATGTAGATCCTAGGATCTGAGTTTGAAACAAAGAATTCTCTAAATCACCATCAGTATTCTGTCCTCATCTCAGAGATGCTATTAGGAAGATATAGAGAAAATATAGACAGTTGCTTCAGGAAAAGCTTTTTTAGAAAAGGCAGGTTCAGAGATTTTATTCTTAGCAGAATGGAGTTCCAACCAACAGTGAAGTCAACCAAAAGTTGTCCCTCTGCATCCTGTGGTCCTTTGACTGTCCTTCCTGTGCAGATGATCCCTTCGGAGTGCCAGGGGATGCAGGCATGACAATGGCATCACCCTCTTATAAAGATTGAACTCTGGTTTTAGAATGAGAGTCTTACTCATGATCTATCTTGTGTGTTTACTTGACATGAGCACGTGATAGGAGACAAAATCCAGTGTCTGAGCAGCCGCGCAACTACGTAGCCTATGGAATTTAGCTTTACGCTGAGTTTTGAGATTTGTATAGGACTTCTTCATTTCTCTTTCCTTTCCTTCCTTCCTTCCCTCCCTCCCTCCTTCTTCCTTCCTTCCTTCCATTCTTTCCTTCTTTCTTTCATTTTCATATGGGTTTCATGTTTCCCGTACTGCCGTTACACTCACTATATGACAGACGATGATCCTTCTACCTGTACTCCTGAGTGCTGCAATCGCAGGTGTGTGCTTTATGTGGTATTAGGGATTAAACACAGGGCTTTGTGAATTCACGCAAGCATTCTACTAATTGAATGATAGTGTCAACCCTGCATGTAAAATTTCAGTGACAGAAATGCCAGGGGGCGGGGAGCAGGGTGGGTATGGAAATGGCAGAGAGGGGAGATGACAACACATGATCTCACTCCTCTCTCCTAACCAGGATTTATCCTCCCCACCCCATCCCTAACCTATATAAACATATATAGCCTTTGTAAACATAGTAATCCTCCTGCCTCAACCTGTGGGTTACTGGGATATGGCACTATGGCAACCAATATTCATGCCATTCCAATTTTAGTGTGTTAGCCGGAGCTCGATCCCAATCTCTGTCCTGGCCTCTGTGCATCTCGTCGAGTCCCCTGAACAGAGCAGGTGCTGAGCTAGCACGGCTGCAAGGATGCTCAGCACACGCGTGCATTGACAGTGTACAGAGTACTGATGTGTATTTGAATCAACAAGGCCACGGGATCTCTACACTGTGTTCCCGGGGTGACTGCTTGGCAGGCGGTGTGATTTGCTTTCCATCTTGTTTGTGGTTTCTAATCTTAGAGCCTCCCAGTCAGAGGAGAGTGAACTGCTTGGCAGGAGGAAGGATTCACAAAGATTTCCCTGCAAGGGTATTCTAGCCCTCCCCTCTTCAGAAGTTTCTGGTTCCCAGGCCCCTGGTCTACAAGTCTGGAAAAGAACAGTTGGCTTAATGGTTCTGTCTCTCCACATTTTCAGGCTATCTTTAGTGGATGGAAATGCTAAAAAAAAAATTGTTTTTTAAAGAATTCATTTAAATAGAAGCATTTTTTTAAATCAGAAAAAGTTCTATATTCTGTGTGAATCTTTTATGTGATATGGAGTCAATGTTTTATGTAAATAATCTTTTTATAATTTACTGGTTTAAAAAGCTTTCTTTTTAAATTTTAATATAAATCTCCTATCCATTTTTAGTATCGCCTTCTGGTCTACCAGGGGTCTGTAGAACAACATTCTATTTAATGAACTGTTTCTAGGATACACTTAGGAGATAAGAAGTCTACAGAGGGGTGCTTTGTTGTTGTTTTTTGTTTTCCTGATTTTAATTTTGGCAGTTTTATTCATGAATACAATGTATTTTCATCATAGCCATCCTCAATTATCTAATAACAATTTTAATGAACATATTTAAATAGCTGTATTTTTAAGGTTAGAATTTTTCACTATTTAGGTTGAATATCTTTATGTAATGTAGATTCACTTTTTAAAAAATTAAAGGTCTTTGTATAATATAGTAACTTCAAAAAATGTGTATTTGAGAGATGGCGATGTGGCTCAGGAGTTAGGAGCACTGGCTGCTCATGCAGAGGACCTGGTTCAGTTCTAGCATCCACATGGGTGCTCACAACATTCTGGAACTCAGGTTCCAGAGAATCCAGTGTCCTCTTCTCACCACTATGGGCACCAGACATGCACAGCAAAACTTGTACACTCTAAAAATAAAATGAATTAATGTGAAAATATCTTAAATGTATATTTGTAGTGATAATTCATTTGTATTTTAACAAATAAAGCTTGCTTGAAGAACAGAATGCAAAATAGCCGCATCAGTCAGCTATACAGGCCAGGCAGTGGTGGCACACACCTTTAATCCCAGCAGCCACACTAGTTAGCCATAGAAGTTGGACCGGTGGTGGTGCACGCCTTTAATCCCAGCACTAGAGAGGAATATAAAGCGGGATGAGACAGAAGCTTGCTCTCTTTCAGTCTGAAGATTTCATAGAGGTAAGCGCTCTCCAGGGACTTCGCTGCCTTGCTTTTCTGATCTTCCTGGCGAACCCCAATATCTGTCTCTGGGTTTTTGATACTCATACTGCCATGTTTCACCTGTCTCATCTGTTAAGGATGTATGCTTGCATGCAGGTATTTATTTATTTGTGGAGACAGGGTCTTTCTCTCTTGCTCAGGTTCACCCAGAACTCACTGTGTAGCCTAGGTTGCCCTTAAACTCTGTGCAGCCCAGCTTCTTTGAACAAATTCTGTAACTCGGGCTGGCCTGCAGCTTGAAACCCCGCTGACTCCGCCTTCCAAGTGCCGAAAGTTCAGGTGTGAGCTGTCGTGCTTGGTACATTGTTGTACATCTCTATATAATATTTGCTTAAAGTCCTACATGTCTAATGCCCAGTTGGCTTCAAGACCATGAGAGGCTGGAGAGATGGCTCAGAGGTTAAAAGCACTTGCTGCTCTTTCAGAGAACCCGGGTTCAGTTCCCAGCACCCACACGGTGACTCACAACCACCTGTAATTTCAGTTCCAGAAGACCCAATGCCCTCTTCTGACCTCCATAGACATAAAATAAAAACAAACGAATCTTTATTTTTTTTTAAAAGACCATTAGACCTATGGCTATCTCTTACTATTTGTTCCAAAAACACCCTCCCAGATTCAGAGAAGGGTTAGTAAGAACCATGACTTGGAGGTCTTCATAATGAGTTTGTTAATACAATGCACAGATAGTTGGTGACCGAGGCAGGCACAGGACTGGGTTTGTATGTGTGGCTAAGGCAGCATTTACCATGTGCGCAATATTGCTCTTCTTAGTAACCGTCACAGTGAGCTACTTGGGGAGTATTTTCATATCAGACACACTATTTCATTATCCTGGGGTAGTCAGCCATTTCCCAGCTTATTAAAGATCTATTTCAAGCATTTGGGTTTTTTTTTCATTCTGAGAAAATTCTCCATGTATAATTATTAAGTGAACGCACAATGTGTAGGGCCCATCCCCATGTGCGAGACAGAAAACAGCGGAAGTGTGATGGTCCCTTAAAAATTAGTCACCCGCGTGCCAGTAAAAATCCAGACTTCTATCAGCATCCGTTTTTTTTCCCTCTCCGTTTCTGAGAGTCTCAGCAGGAATGCTGGGTGTGATATTGAATGCACGCTGTTAGTAATATTAAAAAGGTTAAGGGCCTCAAGCCGAAGAATTATTTGGAGAGCAAGGATCCAATGGGAACTGTCAATCTGCCTTGATATTTACCTTCCCTGATTCCTCGTTGGCAGAATTTTGGGAGAAACACAAACTTTTTTTTTATCATCATTCATCAATTAAAAAAGAAGATGATCATCTAAGGATTTGAGTTGCAGGCACTATGCTTAAAGTCCAGGGCTGAATACATTTTTCTCTCTGTAAGTCTCATGTCTTCACACCGTACAGGTGTCAGGGGCTCCTCCTTGGCTTGGCAGCAGCAGCAATCTACAGGATGCTCTGAGGCTTAAAGCAGCCTACTATTGCTAAGGGTTGCCCACAGTGAGAGATTCCCACTCCCTGAACAGTGGTGGTGGAGAACCTGGACAACACACATGCTTAGGCCAAAGCAGCATCTTTCTATCTCTCTGTTGTTTATGTGTGTGCGTGCCTTTGTGAGTGGTTTCCATGTGGGTGCTGGTGGCCTTGGAGGCCATAAGAGAATATTAGATGCTCCCTGGAGATCGAATTACAGGCGGTCGTGAGCTGCCCAATGTGGGTACTGGGGACTGAGTTCAAGTCCTCCAGGAGAGCAGCAAGCACTCCTACCTGCTAAACCCTGTCAGCAACCCTCATCATTCTGGTGTTAACAAAACAATTTCTGGAATAAAAGTCGTCTTCAGTTTAGGGGAAATGGCTCTGTCGGTAAAGCCCTCGCTGTGTGAAGGAACTCTCGTGCAAAATCCAGGACTGGTGGAATGTGTGTGTAATCACAGCATGAGGGAAACAGAGACCGGCAGATTTCTGGGGGGGCTCCTATTCGGTGGGTGTCAGATTCCAGAGAGAGCCCTGCTTCCAAAAGCAGGGTGGAGAGCACAGGGGGGAGAATCGCACCTGAGGTTTTCCTTTGGGCTCTGTGTGCAAGTGTGCACTCATAGGCACATGTACCAGCACACACAGGAATGTGCACACAGAGCTGTGTATATGTGCTTGTACAGACACACACACACCACGGCAAACGAGGGCCAACAGCACAGAAGCATCCTATCCAAGGAAGTTTTCTTTCAAATACCCTCAGAGAATACACAGTAAAGACCCAGAGAGGTTTTTATACAGGTTCTCTGTCATCATCTCCCTTATGAAAATCCGCATCGAAGAGACTGTGCCTCCTCGGCTCTGTGGGTAGATTGTAGAGAGTGTGAAAGTCTCCGCCTTAGTCGCATTGTTTTCAAGTTGTGTGACTAAGGAATGACATTGCTTTTGAAAGAAGAACACTGAGAAGACCCAGGTAGGAATTTTTATATTTAGAAGTCTAGACTTTGAAAAAAAAAGCTCATCAAGTCTTTCACTGAAAAAAAAAAAGTATTCATTTTTAAAGTAAATCCCAGGAGAACCAAGCAGAATACTTAGGTTTGTTAAGTGATACATAGTTTGAAAGGTTTAGAACACATTATTGTTATGTTTCAAACCTGGGACAAACTGCTGAGGGGCCTATTTAACACACTAAAGCAGACCTGACCACCAGGTTCTCCCTGCAATCCCCCAGTCCCCACCTGTTACAGGGCCCTCCTGGCTGGCATAACCCCAACCCCCCACTCTGAACTCTCCAGCTCAGGGCTCTTCCCTATATAATACAGATGTTTTGGTTACCTGGTCTCTTTGTCTGCTCTATTTTGGGCTTCCTGGATGCACACATGGCTCCCCCCCTCTCTCTTTCCCTCCCCTCTCTGCTCACATGGTCTCACTCAGTTCGGTCATGTCTGCTCTGAACTCTCCCAGATGTCCCTGACTCTGGCTATTCTGTCCCACATATCTACAATAACTTTCTCCTCCACCATACCTGGGAACAGTCACGTCCTTCCCTTTCCTTTTTGTTTTTATTTATTTATTTTAATACGTTTGGTGCTGAAACCCTGGAAGTGGCGTAAATGAGTTCCCTCCCCAAGGAACACGATGCTGTGCTCCCCACAGAAGGTGCTGATCTGAGACTCCTAAGGTTTGTGAGCTGTGCTCACAACAATTACTCAAGGTATGTAGACCTTTCTTAGCCATTTGTCCCTATAAACTTGACTTTGAAAATAAGGCAAAATGAAACCACTAAACCTGAACCACTTGCTTTTTTTTTATTTTTTAAAAAAATTTATTTAAAAGTTTTCATTTTTACCATCAACAGTTCCCACTCCCTCCCCTCCTCTCTCCATTCCCACATTCCCCCTATCGAACCCCCCATCCACTCCTCAGAAAGGGTGAGGCCTCCCACGGGGAGTCAACAAAGTCTGGCATATCAAGTTGAGGCAGGACCAAGCCCTTCCCCCTGTATCTAGGGTGAGCAAGGTATCCTTCTAGAGGGAATTAGCCTCAAAAAAATCATTTCATGCACTGGGGATAAATCCTGGTCCCATTGCCATTGGTCCCACAGACTTCTCAAGCCATAAAACTGACACCCATATTCAGAGGACTGAGTTCAGTCCTATACAGGTTCCCCAGGTTTCAGTCCAGAGTCAACGAGCTCCCACTAGCTTGGATCAGCTATCTCTGTGGATATCCCCATCATGATCTTGACCCCTTTGCTCATGTAATCCCTCTTCCCTCCCTTTGACTGGACTCTGGGAGCTTGGCCCAGTGCTTAGCTATGGATCTCGGCACCTGCTTCCATTGGATGAAGGTTCTGTGATGACAATTAGGGTGGTCATCAATTTGATGACAGGCAAAGGTGTTCTGTAAGCTTCTTGTCCCTTCAGAGGCATGTTCTTCTTTACTGAACCACTTGCTTTTTATCTGGGGGAACTTACTAGTATTTATGTTGACGTTGACAAATATTATCAAGTAGTTCTTAACATGGATTATCTTTGCTCTGACTTGGAAGAAGTGGAAAATAATGTTTATTCTTTGTTATTCTTTGCCAAGTAGGTTGGTGGCATTTCCTTTCTGGGGAGGTGGTACTCTGCATTCCGGCCAGGGAACAGGAAGCATGAGTGAGGAGAAGCGAAAGTCCGGTGCTCTTCAATGATGGGTCCTTGGCAGTTGGGTTCATTATCCCCTTTGTCTTGTCTCTGCTGAGCACACTCCAAGCCTGTGGCTATGCGCTGAGCAGACCCCCTCACAAGCTGCTCTGTCCTGTATGGCCTCTGAGAAGTGGTTCACATCTGTGACTGTCTTCACAATCTATAAAACACAGAAAATGGCATATTTTATCACAAGCTGGTCAGTTTGAGATGCAGTTTGCACAGTCAGAGCAGGTCAGGCCAGGATTAATATTTGATCCTTTTCTAGTAATTTTCAGGTTGAGTTGGCACTCTAGGTGTCTGCCATTGGTAAATGTTTGAGTGGGACACTAAGGGCATCATTGAATAAATGGGACCTCCTGAGACTGAGAAGCTTCTGTAAAGCAAAGGACACTGTCACTAAGATACAAAGGTAACCTACTGACTGGGAGAAGATCTTCACCAACCCCGCAACTGACAAAGGTCTGATCTCTAAAATATATAAAGAACTCAAGAAACTAGACCGTAAAAATCTAATCAACCCAATTATAAAATGGGGCACTGAGCTGAACAGAGAATTCTCAACAGAAGAACTTCAAATGGCCAAAAGACACTTAAGGTCATGCTCAACTTCCTTAGCGATCAGGGAAATGCAAATCAAGACAACTTTAAGATACCATCTTACACCTGTCAGAATGGCTAAAATAAAAAACACCAATGATAGCCTTTGCTGGAGAGGTTGTGGAGAAAGGGGTACACTCACCCATTGCTGGTGGGAATGCAAACTTGTGCAACCACTCTGGAAAGCAGTGTTTCGGTTTCTCAGGAAATTCGGGATCAACCTACTCCTGGACCCAGCAATACCACTCTTGGGAATATACCCAAGAGAGGCCCTATCATACAACAAAAGTATATGCTCAACTATGTTCATAGCAGCATTGTTTGTAATAGCCAGAACCTGGAAACAACCTAGATGCCCTTCAATGGAAGAATGGATGAAGAAAGTATGGAATATATACATATTAGAGTATTACTCAGCAGTAAAAAACAAGGGCTTCTTGAATTTTGCATGCAAATGGATGGAAATAGAAAACACTATCCTGAGTGAGGTAAGCCAGACCCAAAAAGAGGAACATGGGATGTACTCACTCATATTTGGTTTCTAGCCATAAACAAAGGACATTGAGCCTATAATTAGTGATCCTAGAGAAGCTAAATAAGGAGAACCCAAAGAAAAACATATAGGCATCCTCCTGAATATTAACCTTCATCAGGCGATGAAAGGAGACAGAGACAGAGACCCACATTGGAGCACCGGATATAAATCTCAAGGTCCAAATCAGGAGCAGAAGGAGACGAAGCACGAGCAAGGAACTCAGGACCGCGAGGGGTGCACCCACACACTGAGACAATGGGGATGTTCTATTGGGAACTCACCAAGGCCAGCTGGCCTGGGTCTGAAAAAGCATGGGATAAATTTGGACTAGCTGAACATAGCGGGAAGAATGGGAACTCAAGAACAATCGCAGTGGGTTTTTGATCCTACTGCACGTACTGGCTTTGGGGGAGCCTAGGCAGTTTGGATGCTCACCTTATGAGACCTGGATAGAGGTGGGCGGTCCTTGGGCTTCCCACAGGTCAGGAAACCCTGATTGCTCTTTGAGCAGATGAGGAAGGGTGACTTGATCGGGGGAGGGGGAGGGAAATGGGAGGCGGTGGCGGGGAGGAGGCAGAAATCCTTAATAAATAAATAAATTAAAAAAAATAAAAAATAAAAAAAATTAGAGGCATATTTGTCTATAAAAATGTAGGTGTTAAGTGCTATCAAGATGGTCCAGCAGTTAAGAATACTTGCGGTTATGGAGGAGCTGGGTTTGGTTCCCAGATTCACAGAGTGGCTCAAAATTGACAGCTCCAGGAGATCCTATGCTCTCTACTGGCCTCATGGGTACTGCATGCATATGGTGTATGTACCCACACTCATACATAGAAGCAATGTTGGTTCTGATGCCTGAAGTCATTTCGTTAAGGCAAAGAGAAACATACGCTTAAGATAAATAGTGACCAGAACTTGAAAAGTTAAGGGAGACAGGACAGTGAAAGAGGAATTGGTGGTTGGCGTGGACAGTCTGGAATGGGGTCATGAGAGTTGTATTAGGCAGTTGACTCACCTGCCACCACACCTGTCCTAACATGACAGTGTTGCCACATTGAACACCGTTGAGTCCAGATGACGCTGGGACCCAAGCTAGGTAAGACTCATCCAATGGAGTTTGGATATGTAATTAATTATTAATCCTCACATTGGTTGAAAGTGGTAATTATAAAGCTATGGCAGATCTTTGTTTTCAGTGGATGCTTGCTTTTTCCCTTTTGGAAAATAGATTTTTTTTTTGCTCATATAATATATCCGGATTATAGTTTCCCCTCCCTCTACTCCTCCTAGTTTCTCCCCACATCTGAATCCAACTCTTCTGTCTTATTAGAAAACAAACGGGCTTCTAAGAGATGAATTAATATGATATGATAGAACAAAAACTAGCACAGCAGAATGGGGGGAAAAACAGAAGGAAAAGACCCCAAGAAAAGGCACAAGAAGCAGACATAGAGACCCACTTGTTTGCATACTCAGGAAACACAAAACTGGGAGCCAAAATAAATACACGAGGGACCTATAGGGTAAATCACGGGGAGAAGGAGGGCTGGCACAACGTTATGAGATAGCAAAGATGTCTTCGAGTTTCTTTTCTGTTGGCCATCTACTCCTGGGCATGGGACTTACCCCTAAGAGTGGTTTGTTTCCCCAGTGAGACTTTCTTGGAGAAACCCGATTTTCCCTTTGCCTGTGGCTATCAATTGAGGATAGCATCTGGGTTAGGGATGGGGGTGGGTAGTCACTTCTTTCAGCTCTAAGACCCCATCTGGTGCAGACTCATGAGGTTCTGTGGGTGCTGCCTCAGTCTTAGTGAGTTCATATGTGTGTTGATCTTGTTGACTTAAAGGGTCTTGTTTCCTTGGTGTCCTACATCCCCTCCAGCTCCTAGACTCTTCCGGCCTCCTCTTCTGCAGTATCCCTAAGCCCTGGGGGAGGGATTTGATAGAGACATCCAGTTTAGCACTGAGTGTTCCAAGGTCTCTCTCATTTTCTGTGTCATGTCTGACTGTGGGTCTCCGTGTTTGTTCCCGTCTGTTGCAGGAGGAAGCTTCTTTGATGACAGCAGAACAAGGAAGTGATCAATGAGTAAAGCTGAATGTTCTTAGGAGTCATTTTATTGCTATATTCTTTTAGTAGAACAGTAGATTGATTTTTATGTGGTCCCTGGGCTATCAAGTCTCAGGTTCTTCATCACTCATGCACGTATGGGTTCCATGGGGGGGGGGGGGAGTGGGCCTTTAAGTCGAATCAGATATTGATTGTTTGGTTCCTCCTTCAACCTGTGTGCCACCTTCCCACTTGCATACCTTACATCCAGGACGCCATTATAGATTGAAGGGTTTGTTTTTTTTAAATCTGGGCTGGTGTTTACCCTTTTCATTTTGTGGTATATAGAATGCCTTCTTGTACCAAAGAGACTAGCATGTAGGGGTGAAGGCTCTATGTAGGCTAGCTCTACGTCTCCATTTTCAGTGAGTTGTGTAGTTGCTATCTTCAACAACAGGGTCTTGCCATCAGTGTGTGGAGAGCAACCTGTAGTCTTGGCAACAGTCTGGGTTGTCTGGGGATTCCCATGGAACCCCTTTGACCAACAACATAATTCAATGTAAGCCAATCCTGATACTAGAAGCTTCATTTGATTACAAGAAATGTCTGGTTGGGCTATGTCTCCTCTATTCTTTAGCTATTTCATTTAGAGTACCTTCATATATGTATATATTTTTAGAAGATTCTACTACATTAGGTTTTCATACTATGCCTCAAATGGCCATTAATTTTAGTCATTTATCCCTGTATTTACTTTCTTAGCCCCCGTTTCCTTCTCCTCCCCCTCTTAATCTTCCCATTCCAGTGTGTATCTTCCACCTATAACTGTCTATTCTATTCCCCTTTCCTAGAGAGAGCCATCTGCCCCCTCCCATAGTCCCTTACTTTATGACTAACCTCTGTGATTCTATGGATTGTAGCTTGCTTACCATTGGCTCAACTGCTAATATCCACTTATAAACCAATATATACCATATTCATCTTTTTGGGTTGTTTCACTCAGGATCATTTTTTTTCTAGTTCCATTCATTTGCCTGCAAGTCTCATAATTTCATGTTTTTAAATGGCTCAATAATAAACAATCTATTGTGTAAATATACCACATTTTCATTATCCACTTATCTGTTGAGCAACCTCTAGTTGTTTCAAAGTTCCAGCTATTATGAATAGGGCAACAATGAACATGAGGGACAAGGGACTCTGTGGTAGGATGAAGTGACCGTGCCCAGGTGTGGGATAGCTGGATTGTCAGGTAGATTTGTTCCCATGTTCCTGAGGAACCACTATACTTTTTTCGTAGTTATTGTACTACAACAATGGATGAGTGTTCCCCTTACTCCGTGTCCTAGCCAGAGTGAGCTGCCATTTGTGCTGTTGACCTTAGCCATTCTGGTGGGTATGACGACTCGGGGATTGGATTTGGAGGAGGGGAGCAAGGGTGAAGACCATCTGAAGTTCACCTACCTGTTTCCCTGGCTTTACTTGTTCTTCTATTGGGTCACTATCCTCTGGATTTGTCATGGTCCTTGACCCAAATGCATCCAGTCAAATGAGTGAGATTAATTGAAGGCATTTCTAAACAATATCACATAATAGGTTAACAGATATGCAGGTTATGACATAGAACTCTTTTGTATTCCTACCAACTTCAGCGTAAAGATGTGTGATCCCACAAAATAAGGTTTGAGTTGGTTTTAGTTTCTCGAGACAGGTTTCCCTTCTGTCCTGGCTGTCCTGGAACTCACCCTGTAGACCATGCTAGCCTCAAACTCAGAGATTCACATGCCTCTGCCTCCCAAGTGCTGGGATTAAAGGCGTGTGCCACCATGCCTGACTCTTACATTGGTTTTAAAGGGTTTATTCCTTCTCTGATCTCTTTTATTTCAGTAGCTGTGAGAATAGGGGCATCAGAAATGATATGTCAGCTGGAATACGGACGGTTGAGAGCTGCTCCTTTGGAGCGATCTCATTTTCACAAAAGTTTTCCATAGCAACAAAAGAAAACCTGAGCAGGAACAGTCACCTCCCTTGGGTGTGGGCCGAACAGAAGCAGTCATCTTTCTCATTTTCACATTGGCATTGTTGGGATTCTTTGGCAAACAAGCTACTGTCTTCGGCATGAGCCACTGTCGTTCTTTCTAAAATCATTTAGGATCCGTATTGTTGTTAAGCAAAACCCAGGGATCTGGGGAAAGATCAAAGGGATGACTCATTAGTTCCTCATCTATGAAAAGTTCTGCCAGTCCATCGGCCTCTAAACAGAATTGTTAGTCTGGTGAAAGAAAATAACCCTACTCAGAAAGCCACACTGCTGAGGTTCAGGGAAGGAAGTCAACAGAAAGCAGACCGCCCACTTACTAGCTACCTTCTTTGAACATCCTGTCTCTCCCTGTTTTACTAATTCACTTTGATTATATCATTATATTTTAATGGGCACAAGGCTGAATAATCTGGAAAGAAGGGACACTCAGCAAAACAGGAAAGTCCTGCTACGCACCTGCCCGAAGTTTCCAGCACACTCAGAAATGGAACAGGGACATCAAAACTGGCATTTGGGAGAGCGCATTGCTTACTGCTAAGCTGTGTTTCACAAGCTGTCGGGTAGACCATGGTTGGATCTATCCCAAGCCGTGCACATATCAGACAGTGAGCTGGACTCGTTCCTGCTCTTCATGCCCCTGCCTGCCTGACTCTTCGGGCACATTAAGTAGATTTGCAAATGTCAATGTGTTATTTTGCAGCAACAAGAATCAAGGAGTTCAAAGGCGTAGCGTGTATTTTCTTAACTGTTTGCGCTACGGGACAGGACAAAAAGCTAGATGTTACATGACTCTGACATATACATTACCCTCGGATGTTTTCTGTATTTGCCCATTTCCATTGCGGCCCGGCCACTGAGGGTCCCAACCAGTCTTTTGAAGTGTTGGGTGCACAGTGAAAGGAAACAGTAGTGGTGGAGTATTGGTTAATGATGTGTTTGAAGTCTAAATTATTGTGTTTAAGAGATCTATGAAGCAAAAATGCCTCAAACGTGTAAGCCCCAGTTGCCCAAGGAAAGGTAACTTCTAGAATGCTGGGGGCTGCTCATGGAAGATAAGCCCAGTGTTTTCCACTTCTCAGAACAAGCGTGGTTGCACCAGTTGTATATAGGATGTGCTTGATCACAGGTAGATGGGAGGGATGTTGGCAGGAAGTCCATCAAGATGTATGCTTGCTCCTGATCCCACTAAGGTAGGAAGTTCATAGCCTTGTGGGTTTTGGCTTATAAGCCCCTGTCTGATATAATTTGATGCCTTATTCTGGGAATCCCAGGTATGGACCTGGGTAATATCTATGGAGCTGGTCTATTACATAAAGGTTAAACCTATTTCATAAAGGTTACTTCAAATTTGTCTCAAAAAATTGTGGTAGTGGTCTTATTCTTGCTCTGGGGGATTGACGGTGGCTGTGGCAAAAATAACCCAAGATTTCCTTTAGCCGAAATTAAAGGTGAAGAAGAGCTGCTTTGACTATACAGTGGCTACCTGTGTTTCCACACACACACACACACACACACACACACACACACACACACACACACACTTCCCCCCTCTCTCTTTTTCTCTGTTGTCATTTACACAACGTGGGGCAAGGTAAATGCTAAAACCCCATAGAGAGGGTTTCCTCAGCTCCACTATCCCTTTTAGCTTGTTCTAATTAAACTAAATCCTTGGGGGCATGAGGATGTAGTTTAGTTGGTAGAGAGGCTGCCCAGCACACACCAAGCTCCGAGTTTGTTCCCATGTCCTGTATAAACTGGTCACAATGGCTCACACCTGCAATCCCAGCAATCAGGAAGCTAGCAGCGGGGATCAGTCAACTTTGGTTACATAGCAAGTTTAAGGCCACACTGTGTGACTGAAATCACGTCTCACAAATACAATAAAGAAGAAGGGGGGGAGGGAATGCATACTAAGGCCCAGTTTGTTTAAGCAGTAATCCCCATCTCAGCTCTCAACGCACTTTGTCAGCTCTCAATGCACTTTGTCTTTAAGCTCTGGGGGATTCTGGTGTGGAGTGGAGCTGGTGCAGGAGGGCAGTGCACAGAGCTGGGGCACTAGCAACTGGCTGGGTGACCTCAGAAGGTCAGAGTTCACATTCCAGGGATTCCAACCAAACAGCCTCTCCTTAGAGTTGTCTTGAACCTCACAGGTATTTTTCATGTCCAGTAGAAACAAAGAGTGTCAAAGCGATGTCAGTCATTTCTAAGATTTATAGCAACTGTGTTAACTCACCAGCTAGCTGTGGAGATCACCAACAGTCTGGTCTGAGAAGTAAAATCGGCGTAACTCTACGGGAATGCCTCCCGAATTTCATTAAGAAGCTATTTTTGGGGATTTTTTTGTACTTGAGCCTTGTCTAAAACACTACCCTGTTAGAGTTTCCAGGTGAACTTTATGTAGACAATAACTTTAAAACTTGGTTTGCTGACAACCCCTGCCCGTTCTTTCCCCACAGTAAGCAACTTTCATTTTAAAAATAAACCTGTTCCAGGGCAGTTGACCCGGTCTGTGTCCTCTTATGCGAGTTATTTAATTTAAAAATAGAACCGTCTCAGATTGGTATCACATACCTGTGAGCGTCTATAGTGGGACGCTGGACAAGAAAGCAGCTCGCCTCTGGGGTTGCCTTTCCCCCCTCTGTGAACTAGAGTCTTGTTTTCAGGGATAATTCATTGCGCTTACCTTCACATGTTTTAGGTTATATTTAACTTCTCTAAGGGCTGGGCAATTTTCTAATTTGGGAGGGGAAAAAAAAGAGATTGCTATTGGAAAGTAGTTAACGTTTTTGGAATAAGTAATCACCTCGAGACTGTTTTTAGATCAATCACATTACCCTTTTATTCAGAACACTTCGAATTGAAAATTCAGCTGTAGGCCTTTGGGTTTGTTAAAGCCCTCATTGCTTCCGTGACTGCGTGGCTTAAGAGCACAGGTGAACGGAAATGAGAGCGTGTTCAAGACCCAATAAACTTTCCGTTCATTAAACCTAAGATGTTTCATTTTGCATCCTTTAGCTAAAATTTGGTCTTAGGGAGTGAAGATGTGTTTTACATTGTCAGGAATATAATCATGAGAGAATCTGTGCTGTCCTACAGTCGAGGCCCTAACTAACTCAAGAACTTGACGGACTTTGGAGATATTATTATCATCATCATCATCATCATCATCATCAACAACAACAGGGTCTCACTATGTAACTCTGACCATCCTGGAACTTGCTCTGTAGACCAGGCTGGCCACGACTCACAGAGATCCACCTGCCTCTGCCTCCAAGTGCTGAAATTAGAGGATTAAAGGCGTGAAGCGCCCTCTCTCTCTCTCTCTCTCTAATATATATTTATATTTATTATTATATTTGTTATTATATTTATATAATTTTTAAATGCTTGGCACTTATCAGTTTCGGGAGAAAGGAATTAGGTGATAAGCCACCTACACTTAGTATAGTAGGCCTTAAGACGGTGACATTTTATTACATAAGTAAGTTGATACATTTCATTTTGCTTCTGGGAATTGAATGTTCTGTCAGATCTGATGATATGATTTGTGGGTTCTTCCTCAGAGGGACTCCCGTAGAATTTTTACTGTGTCATGCTATCTTAAGAGGTCCTGGGTTTTCTTTTTCTTTTTTGTTTTCAATCAACAGAGCAAAGTGTAACTTTCAATAGAATCAAACAGAAACAGTAAAGTGTATTGAAACAGAGAAGTCTAGACCATCAATCTCCTAAATTTTTCATCAATTTAAATACATTTTTATATTTTAAAAATAACTGATTGACATTTTTACAAGCATTCTTGTGTTAGGCCCTGATTGCTTTTATGTTTCTCTTATTTTGTATAGTTTAATAGTTAAAAATTAGTAATTTATTTACATGTTTGTATATGAATGGATTAATTTTTTTAATTAATTTGTAAATTAGCCTACCGAGTAATGGATTTTATTGTGGTACTGCCATACATATGTATTTTTCTAACCACCCCCACTGACTGCTCTCTCTTGCTGGTGCCTCCCATCCTCCAAACAGTGCCCCATTCTGCTTTTAATTTATATGAATTCCATTGCAATCTCTTTCCCTTCTCCCCCTCCCTGAGGGTCTCTCTCTCTCTCTCTCTCTCTCTCTCTCTCTCTCTCTCTCTCTCTCTCTCTCTCTCTCACACACACACACTTTCTCTCTCTCTCTCTCTCTCTCTCTCTCTCTCTCTCTCTCTCTCTCTCTCTCTCTTTGAGACAGGGTTTCTCTGTAGCCTTGGAGCCTGTCCTGGAACTAGCTGTTGTAGACTAGGCTGGCCTCAAACTCACAGAGATCCGCCTGCCTCTGCCTCCCAAGTAGTGAGATTAAAGGCGTGCACCACCACCGCCTGGCTCAGTTTCTCTTTTATACACTTACTATCTCTCTCTTATACACATGGTCTCTCTTTTATATACACCGTCTCTCTCTGTCTCACACACACATATATACATTCTCTGTCACACACAGTCTCTTTCTCTCATACACATGCTCTCTCTCTCTCTCTCTCTCTCTCTCTCTCTCTCTCTCACACACACACACACACACACACACACACACTGTCACTTTATATGAAAGAAACAATGGCACTTGTCCCTGAGTGAGCGGAATAAACTCGAGAATCATCCCCCCCCCAGGTTTAAAATGTTTATTGTTGAAGAATGTTTTTATCAAGGTGAATTCTTTTAATCAGTCATTAAAGCATTTGTGTTTTTCCAGTCTGCTCAATAAAGCTAAAAAACAGGACATAGCTATTAGCTTCCTTTTGCCAGGATTCCCTGATAGCGTAGCTTCGTGTGGGAATTTCTGCAATGCTAGAATAAACGTCTCTAAAAGGATCTTTTATGGAACCCTTCAAAAGGCAACAAATAACAGAAAATGGGACACCAGTGCAAGCCTGAAGAAAAAATAAACCCTCTCTTGAGGTTTGCATTCATGTCCCTTTTGGGAAAATGCTTCTGCCCAAGAACTCACAGAACTGAGGCAGCTAGGAGCCTAGAACGAAGTGCCTTGTTTGTGGACCCCCTCTTCAGCTGCCCCCAAAATCCTTGGCTTTTCACGTCTTTCTCTCACACAGCTCATACCCTGTACTCAGGACCTATGCTTTTCTTGGAAGGGAAGGTGTTGAATGAAAATGTTGGGACGGGGGCTGAAGAAATGACGCGGCAATTAAGAGTACTGACTGTTCTTCCAGAAGACCAGGGTTCAATTTCCAGCCTGCACATGATGGCTCACAACCTGTAATAAATCTAGTTCTGGGAAATCTGACACCCTCTTCTGGCCATCTTATGCACTGCATGCTTGTAGCACACAAAACATATATTCAGGTAAACATTCATATAAACTCAGTCTCTCAACAAAATTTTTTTAATGTTGGAATCGTAATATGGCAAAAATGGCAGGTAGGTGGTCTAGCTTGGTGGCTTTCCTCATGAAGAATGGAAGATTTAGGTGGGATATTCAGACTTGAATCCACCTGCATGGGCAGTTCAGCTTCTGGAGAATTCATACAAAGCCCTAACTCCATATTTTCTCTCCCACAGCATAGTACAGATAGGCTGAGGTTCACCCCATTGCAGAGAGACTGATTGACAGAGGAAAGGACTCCTATTCCCCAGTCCTCCCTGTCCCGAAGACAAGCAAGCATTGAATCAGTGAAGACCTTAAAGGATTCATCCTGCTGTTAGGATTTTCTGACCTTTCATTGTGCTTTGAGAGGAATGTTCCAGAACAGCAACAGAAACGGAAGTGACAGGTTAGCAGCTGCTTAAAGCTGAAGGAACCTCAAGGACGCCTATGGGTGGGTCAGCCGTCCTCAGCACCCCATACCACAGAGCAGCCATTAAGACCAGAGCCACAGCATGTAGGGTCTGCATGGGTCATGCTGTGCGTGCTTGTAACCGTGATGGCCGTGACAAAGCCCCCTCAATCCTCCCTCATGCTTACTCTTTTTAGGGGGCTGGTGTTTGAGGAGTCAACGTTTGTTAAGTATAGCTAAAACCCTGCTTGCAATGCTAGGTGAGGAATGACATTTTAGTACAGAAAGCTGAACTTTTTAGTTCGGGATGTTAGCATCCTTTCTCCTGTATTGAGTAGTTCCATGGATCTCCCTGCAAACTGGCCTCCTGAGTCTCTTTTACTCCTAAATGTCTGTGCTCGCATAACTAAAATCCCCTTCAAGCCCCCCTTCCTACTGTCTGCTCACAGGACCAGCTTCCATCTTTGTGATAGGAGGTAGCACCCAGAACCTTGTTCTCTCTGAAGAAAAACGTATCAGGAGCACTTGGAAAACTGCTAAAAGTGACCACACCCTACAGGCACTCAGCTGTGTTCACATAGGTGGGATGTCTCAGGGACTTTCCAGCTAGGTGTGACATCATCCGGAAACCTCTTAAAGCCTTGGTGGCCCAGAGCAGGACTGTGAGCCTGGTGTGTGTTTGGGGCATCTGTGGAGGCTGTAATGTGGTCAGAGCCCTGCATTGCCCTGAGGACTATCCAGGGGCATGGGGTGTTTCTGTCCCAGAGAGAGCGCCTAGCTGAGCCCTTGGGAATTCTCGCCTATCCTGGAGGGCTTCTTTTCTGTGGATTAGTTTCATGTATTCGTGGAAGGAGACCACGGTTCAAATGTGGGAATGGTGTGAATCTTTTTGCTAATTATATTTAAATTAAAAAAATAAGCAAAATCCCCTCATGATAAGAATTCAGCTTTTTCTTCGACAGTAACAGGTCTCTTTATTGTTTGTATCATGGAGCGTGCATGTGTGTGTGTGTGTTTTCACGAGCCAGTAACCCGATCTCTTGTCACCACCCCCACTGCTGCCTCCTGGGTATGCCCAATGCTTTCAACACATGTGTCCTCTGGAGGCTTGATCTCTGAGAGCATTTACATTCGCCTTGGCTTCCCAGCCTGCAAACTGCAGTGAGCCAGCCCCTGGGAAGGCTTCAGGGACTCGTCAGCAGTCTCGCTTGTTCCTGTGTGTGTGTGTGTGTGTGTGCGTGTGTGTGCAGCGCACACGCGCGTCTGCCTCCCTCTTTCCCTCTCTCACCATTTGCAAGCTAGAATCACTGTGGAGAAGCAAGCCCTGAAATCTTGTCAAGATCTTATCTCAGGATAATGACTAGCTAAAAGAAAAAAGAAAAAAAAGGAAAAAGAAAGAAAAGGAAAACGACAAAGGGCTGGAATATTGATTTTTCTTCAGAGGAATAACCAAGGTTTTGCTGTAGAGAACACCCAGTTTCTTCCCGAGGCAAGCTGGGCAGCCCAAGTTGCCTGTGACAGCAGCCAGGGCTGGCTTGAAGCAGCCGCTCTGCCTGGGGAGCTCCCTAAATGGACTTTGGTCTCAATGCTGTGACTCTTTGTCGCGGGTTTGGATGTGGGAACACGGAAGGTGATCTCTCTCGTCTCAACTCCCCTGATCTAAAGGAAAGATGAGTGAAGAACCAAAGGAGAAGAACGCCAAGCCTGCTCATAGGAAGAGGAAAGGGAAAAAGGTAAGAAGCCGAATCAACATGTTCCCTCATTGTTCTCTGGCTCCCGGAGGAAGTAATTTGGAGGCTGCGTTTCTGAGAGGTTGGCTATAGACTGCAAAGACGCCTCTAGAAACAGAATGCTTTTGTTTTTCCTCCTCGGTTAATGGGTGTGTTCTGGGTTGGGGTCCATTGCTGAAATATTTACGCAGTTAGAACATCGTGATTTAAATTTGCCAAGCTAGTGTTCTTTTTCATAGCGATTATAGGGACATTAAATAAACATGTGTTCTAATTAGGTGAGTGGGTGTGTTTCCCCTACCCCTTAAATTTCCCTGATGCTTGTTAATCAGTAGGGTATGATTACTAATGAATATTATTATGGCATGAATGTTAAGCTTTAATGCATATTTTAGGCAAACTTGGGGAACCTGTAGTTAGACTTTAAATTCACGGCATGGAGGTGAACTCCATTTTAATTATTGATTCATTTTATGGCTGACAAATCCTGGGTCTGTTTTCAGTCCTGCTGCTGGACAGCCATATGCCTCCGGAATCCATTCAGTTCATAGGAATAATTTTGCTTTCCACATGAACTGAGGAATTGTCAAAAGAACAGCGGGTGATTGCTGCAAACCTGTAGATTCATTCCGGCTTTCACGAATGTACGTGCCATCTTAAGATATGCCCTGAACTTTTCGGTCCATTTTGACATGGAGGAGAAAGGGAATTCTCAGATCTGGACTGTGATTTTGACCCACTATGGTTCAGAAACTGTCTCAGGTTCAGGGTGTGCCCCCCAAAGGAAAGATCTGGATACATCTGGAACAAAGGAAAACAGGTCCCTGAAACAGGATTTTGTAGTTCATGGCTGCTTAAGGAGGATGGGTTCTGCATTTTTGAGTCTTCAGTTCAAACCCTTAGATTTGTACATTTTAATTCTCAGGACTGGTCTAGCTGGTGATGTCTCTTTAAAATGATTTCCTTGCCCCGGCGTGATGTATGCTCAGCCAGGGGACGCCCAGAGAATGATTGGAGAGGAGATGAAATACTGCAACTACTGTTTGAATATGTCAGGCATCGAGAAAATGGTCACGGTCCACTTATTATTTGTAAAAAAAAGAGGTTCATGGGAATAAGACGCACTTTAAAGGAAGAAGCTGCTATTGGCAGCTTAGCCGAGGCATGTTCAGGGACATGCTGACATTCTTGGGCAGTGGTTCGGCACCCTCCAGATTGCTTTGAAGTCAGTCTTGACTTCTGGGTCGTCGGCTTCCTAAGGGTTGATGGCATTGGCTGGTGCTAGGGAGATTTCCCCAGGGAGCAGGTCGCAGCTGCACAGCACAAATGATTTGCTTAATGCCTAGCAGAGTGGCGCTGTTCTCAGGGAACACTGTCAGCTCGGCTCATGTCTATGAGCTGTAGCCTTAAGTGTCTGACAGGCTCCACCATGATTCTGAGCACCGTATGTCACAGAGACGCCAGGCAAACACATGAACCCTGACAGTACCATCTAGATGAGGACGAGCAGCAACCTGGGGATGGCCATAAATCATGGGCACTCTTTGGACATGGATCTTTCTTTCTTTCTTCCTTTACCTTGAAGATTCTCTGGTATGATCTCATGTCTCCTGTGAGATTACTCCGCTTGGAGCACACAATGCATGAGACTGCCTCGAGCCCTCCCCCCTCCCTGTCACAGTCTCCCACCTGCTGCCAGCACGGTCTTTGCCAAAGTCTCCATCATGGCCTTGCCCAGTACCTTCTCATCTCTGTCCTACTGCCTCGGTGAACTCCAAATTCCAGACCACCAAACTCGAGTCTTCCAAAATACTGTGCCCACATGCCAGCATTTTCCTTCATTTCTGTTCCGGCCATCTGCAGTGGAGTTCTTGCCAGCCCCCAAGTTAAACCACTTCAGTCTCTTGCTGTCTTTGCCCACTGGGTACTGAGTGGTTCAGGCACTGAGTGCTTCAGCGTTATCCCACCCGCCATTGAAGGTCAAATGAAAATCTCCCTTGATTCACCTTGGTGTGCAGACAGTAGGGGGCAGGGGGCTCTGGAACGGCACACCCCCTCTTATGGTAGGTGCTTAGCAACTTAGGCAGTAGGAGAGCCCTGTTCTCACAGGCACAAGGACTCCCTGCTGGTTACTTTAGGATGGCGTCACACTGCCTGGTATGCAGTTGGCACCAAATAAGTAAATTATCTCTAGCGGCTTAGTGATCTGAATTCATCCCTAATTTGCTGTGTTAGAAGACCCACAAGCCAAATAGCTTCTCTACTAGGAAACCTTGTCTCTTTATATTTCCAGGTCAGAGATACTATATTTTATTGTTGGTTATAGAGTAAATTAATATGACTATTAAAATCAACAAATACTTAATTCTTTAAATGAATATGCATTTATCTTTAACTATTTTATTCAGAGTGAAATGGAATATACATTTTTTTTTTTAATGAGTGGCTTTTAAACCCCTGAATAGTTCAGGAGGCCTCTGAGTAGCCCAAGTGACCTGCACTGCAGTGGTGGTGGGTGTGGCCTCATGCAACATCTCAGATGAGCATGCAGTCAACCCGCCCCCTTTCTGGCATCCCCTAACCTCCCCAAGCCTTTTCCTTATTTCCTACCTCAAGGATTGAGTTACTTTGGCTTCAAATTTTATATTAAATCCATCTGTGTCTAGAAGTGATTGGCAAGATGACGGTGGAGATTTTGTGTTAGTGAGGGCTGTGTCCAGCTCAGCTGGCAGGCTGAAGGCATTTGGGTCCAGTGTCTCACGAGCTCTATTTAATAGTGAGAAAGCAAGACCAATGTAATGGAGTCAATCAATTATTCTCATTTTGCTTGGGGACATAAAGAGTTAATTTCTTTTTTTCTAATAATGCCTGTATTTTGTTGACCTTGAGAAAAGTAGAGGTGACTAGGTATGTATGTAACTGTTTCCCAAAGATTTTTCTCTCTCCTTAGTCTAGTAACAAGAGAAGAATTTACTAATACACAGGAGCCCCAAGTGCTCATCCGTTCCTGCTTGTAACTGGATACAGTGTCGTGGGAGAGAATCATCAAATGGCACAGCCACCAGAGAGATTAGCAAAGTAAAATGAAAGAGAACCAGCCAACAGGACCATGTTTTCTGGAATGCTTGAATAGCAGCCCCTAAGTCATTTTCATGGTGGGAGTTCAGGCTTGCCTGGGAGAGGAACGGCCAGGCAAGCACACTCTCCCACAACATAGCAAGCAGCAGGCTAGTTTGGTTGAACCAAGCCACCAAAGAGACAATGCAAAAAGTGACATTTTGTGACTGTTTCCTTGGCATCCATGTAGTCAGCTCAGGGTGACGTAACAAAATAATGTGCCCTCCACAGCTTGCATAGCAGAACGTTACCTTCTCGTGGTTTTGTTAGCTGGAAGTCAGGTCAGGTGCCATCCAGTCAAGTTCAGGATCTTTCCAGCCTGCAGACTTCTCCTGATGCTCACACGTCCTTCTCTGTGCACACGTCCCCGGCTAGGTCTCTATCTTCCTCTAAAAAGACCAGCAGCCCTGCTGGTTCAGGATATCCCTTCATAATCATGTTTAACCAGAGCCATCTCTTGAGAGCTGTATTTCCATACACAGTACAGTCATACTGGGTGTTAGGAATTCAGTGTGTGAATTTGGGTAGCAGATGGGATTGAATTCAGTCCACAACAACATCCAAATGGAAGCGTGTGAGCCGAGTTCCAACCTTAGGTACCTGTCACAGGACTTACGGTGATAGCCCATGTTCTGTTGATTCGTGTGCCTCACTGAGTGGATGCAGTGTGGAGTGGGGATGGGGAAAGGTGTTACGGGTACCAAAGACAAGTGAATGCAGGCTGACTGGTGGCAGAAGGATGCGGTTGCAAATGGTAGTTCTAGGAGGAGGTCAGAAAAGGATGGATGGAGAAGGAGAAAGGCACAGTCTAGATGGGTCTGAGGAAATTTCATGTCTCCTAAGAGATAGGTCTCCTTTCAGAGACAGTGACAGATGAGGGGTTTGGAATGTCCTGGTGTCATTAGGGATCTAAGCATTTACTTATATGTTTGGGAGAAGGATCTCAGGGATGGATTGTGGACAGATATGATGAGGGAGGAAAAGAGAGCAAACATGATTAAACGTGTGTGTGTGTGTGTGTGTGTGTGTGTGTGTGTGTGTGTGCGCGCGCGTGTGCTGCATGTGTGTGTGTATGTGTGTGTGTGTTTCAGTATTCATGTATGCACCACATATATGTATATATAGAAGCCAGAGTACAAGTTTTGGGTATTTCCTTCAGCTATGTGAGTTCTTGGTTTGGTGACAAGTGCCTTTACCTGCTAAACCATCTTGCCAGCCCATCTTTGTTTTGTGGAGACTGGTCCTTTCACTGGGCTGAACCCTACCAATTAGGCTGTTGGCCAAGGAACCTTGGAAGGTCACTTGTCTTCACCTCCTCAGTGTTGGGGTCACAAGTGCAAGAAACCATGCCCCATTGCGTTTTTTGTTTTGTTTGTTGTTCATTTGTGTTTGTGTTTGCTTTTAATATGGATTCTGGGGATAAAACAGGCTATAATGTAAAAATATGTGGGTTCATATTTTGGTCAGAAAACCAACCAGGTCTATACTGGCTAATCTTAATGTCAACTTGGCACTCAAGCTCGAGTTATCCGAAAGGATGAACCGCAATTGAGAAAATGCCTCTATAAGATTCATCTGTAGGGCATTTTCTTACTGAGGGTGATTGATGGGGGAGGGAGCAACCCATTGTGGGTGGAGCCATAGTGATCAAGTGGGAAGGCCTGTGGGCAGGGCCATCCCTGGGCTGGTGGTCCTGGGTTCTATAAGAAAAGCAGGCTGAGCAAGCCATATAGAGCAGGCCTGTAAGCAGTGCCCCTCCATGGCTTCTGCGTCAGCTCCCGACTCCAGGTTCCTGCCCTTTTTGAGTTCCTATTCTGACCTCCTTTGATGATGAACAGCAATATGGAAGTATGAGCTAAATCAACCCTTTCCTCCCCAACAAGCTTTTGGGTCATGGTGTTTCATTGGAGCAATAGAAACCCTAACTAAGACAACTAAGACAGGGTCTCTCCTTTTGTTCATGGCTGTGTCTCTTGATAGTCCACGTTTCACTGGAACTGGGCCATGTTGTCCATCGTCAGTGATGTCTAAGAAAGGTCCTTTGAGACTTTTATCCGGTGATTTTATTTTTTCTCCTTGAAGTGTCATATTGGAAAAAAATAAGGACATACTTGGGGTTCTATCAGCTAATGAGTCCCGTTCCAATGAGTTTGTTTGTTTTTTATGGAACTTCAGAAAATTTCTTCTATTGGTGTCTTCCATCCTAAGGACATATACTTTGCTATATTTAAGCTAATTTTTACGGCTTCCTCTATCCTTTCTTTCCTGTACCCTTTAGATTGCAATGGTCCAAATATTAGTATATGTCTTCCTTCTCTGGTGAGGATCAACAAGCATGCTCAAACATGTCTGTAGCTTTCGGAGGGAGACTGAAGAGTGTCCATGTCCAATGGTCTCCCCATGTTCTCAATACCTCTAGCATCATGTAGTTTCTGCTCCAGGTCTGTGGTTATGTCCCCCGGAGAACTCTATGCTGTTTATTAAGATGACGAGAGGCCCGTGTGCCCTGAGCATGTGGTAGTTGCATTGAATTACCATTTCCACCCATGTTTTGATATTACCTCCTTTAGTCTCTACCCCTCTTCAGGTAAATCACTCTGAAAGGCTTTTGTTGGTGAGGGCCGGGATTTGAGAAGCGGCTCACTGAGTGCAATCCCGTGTTCCGGGCTTTGTTACACTGGAGGGACCAGAGATACATCCGCAGGAAGACGTGTTCACGGCCTTTCCACTTACGACGTGCATTCCTGCAAAGAGCCCTTGCTTTTATATTGCGGGACAACTTTCACTGGCTTTCCCCCACGTCCTATTATCCTTCTTTGCTCTTCTTACTGTGACAGTTGTCCTCAACTTCACGTCAATGAGCCCTTGACGATTCCATGTCTGAAGAGCCCATACCCGTGAAGCAGGCATTTTGACTCCTTTTCCTCTAAGCCTTTTTGTGGATGATGGTATTTTCTTGAACTTGGCATTTGAGTTTGTTTGCTTTGTTTGTTTTACTTTGTTGTCATCCTGTGAGGGGGTGGGGTGGAGCGGACACAGTGGGGGAGGGGCACGTGTGGCTTAGCAATTGTGTGGGGGATCTGAGGGCAGTCTGTGGAGGTGGCTGCCTCCTTCCATCTTTAAGTGCCTTCCCGGGATTGAACTCGGATTCCTAGACTTCAGCAGCGAGCGCTTGTTCCAGATGAGCTGTCTTTCTGGCCCCTGTTCCTCTAAGCACAGGAATATCTGTGTTGTCTTCGTCTATAGTAATGCTGAATTTGCATTCACAGCTTCCTCCCCCCCCCCCGCTCCTCCCCCATCACCCAGGGAAGGGCAGGATGGATTAAGATAGCCTTGACATATCATTTCCTGATTCTAAAATTTCAGAGTAGCAAACCATCAGTATAGTCATCGCCTTCTTTTCTAAAATTCAAAACTTGAAGTGACATTTTCCTCTGGAGATTTTTTTTTTCATTCAAAAGAAAACAGAAGAAACTTGATTTAAATTATTTTACTTGAAGCAGCTCCAGGACAGAGACTGTGTGCGGCCTTTAACAAGCAGCAAGGCCTCCCATGCAGTGCAGGCCCAAAGGCATGGTGGCAAATTCTGACCTGACCTGAACTCATTTGGTGTCAAAACCCGACCTGACCTTATGTGACGCTATTTATAATCCATGTTTATCCTACATAGTGCGAATATTTGTGTGTTTTCCTGTGGAAATTATTTGTCTGTGCTGCTCTGAGACATGTCTGGGGACAGCCATGCTATCAACATGTAAGCACTGAGACATGTCTGGGGACAGCCACACTCTCCACACACTCCTCCGATGATCTGGAGATCTCTGTACTCAGGAGCTGGAGTGCTTCAGTGAGGGGGTGGCGAGCTTTCCAGAGCTATGACTTGTGACAGGTGACAAGCCAGTGTGGCTGCAGGTTAGCTTTGAGTGAGAGGGAAGTTGGGCTGTTTCCTTGGGATATGCTCTTGTTCTCTGCGGTACCTGACGCCACGTCAGAGGTCCAGGAAGCAACTGAATTCAGTCTTATAGGAAAAATTATTTCCAGGAATGTTTTAATAGATGGTTGCTTCCTAATCACTCACACACACGCTTACACATTATTTGCAGGCGTATGCATCAGAGAACATGCACTCCCCTGGAGCCTCTACTGAAGCAGGGTTTCTTGCTCCTGTCACCCTGTGCACTCCAGGCTAGCTGGTCCACAGCCTTCTGGCTTATTCTCTTGCCTCTGCCTCCCATCTTTTCAGAGGAGAGTTGGATTATAGATGCATGCTTCCACGTCGACGCCTCATGGGAGTCCTGGAGGCCAAACTCAGGCCTTCAGGCTTGAGCAGGAATCACCTGTACACACCGAGTCATCTGCCAGCCCAGGTTTTGAGATTTCTCACATTTTGTCATTCGTTGCCATTTCACGAGGTCATCATGAATAATAACCTGATACAATGAACGGATCCAGACATTGATTGACTCATTGCACCTTCTTGCCAAGAAAATAATGTTAATTCAGTGCAGATTAATTAATTTCCTGTAATTAACACACACAACGGT